>NC_048449.1:22408256-22563676 GCF_004353265.1 Vitis riparia | reverse complement strand
AAACTGTTATACCAATTAAGTAGTTTATGCTTCTTATTCAACTTATTATTCTATTGCACATGAGAATAAAAAAAAAAAATAGTATTGCCAATAAAGTTTAAAAATTTATAAACAAATCAATTAAAAAATTATAAACAATAAAAAGATGAAAAAAAAAATTAGATATGAATCATAAACCTGAACAACGAAGGTTATATATATGGACACTATAAGGAGCTTGTAAGTTGGTGATATAGTTGAACCAACTTTTCTCATATGCTTCAAAGATGCAAAACTTGTGAGCATTTGTCTCTAGAATAGTGACTAATGGTCAAACAAGACTAAATATTATCCTTTTGGTATTAGTCATAGTACTAAATTGATTTCAATATAATAATTGATTAAGCCAAGTATCTTTACAATCAATAATTGATTATTACAAACATGATACTAAATAATTACCAATATTTGATTTCTTTTAACAAAAAACCTGGTTCACTATTCACTTCTAAGCGTATCAATGAATATAATAAAGAAAGAAAAAAATAGTAAAAAGAGTATTATTCATGCAAGCAAGTTCACCATTGTAGTAAGATTGATTACAAAAAAATAGACATGAAGTAACAAATGGAATGAGAGCAAACCTGAAATATTTTGCAAGAGGCTCACCTCAATTAAAGAAGGCATGATTCCTCTACATAATACCCATGCGGTACCTTTTAATATAAAAGGAGTATGAGATAAACAAAAAGGTCAACTTTGAAAAATTATTGATAACTAATTTAAAAAGATAGTAGCAAGATGTCCAAACCACGTCAAATTAAATACTTCTTCTAACTTTCTAGACAAATATGGAACTTGACAATGTTCCCTACAAATAATAGCAATGCCATTTAAGGGCATGTCAATAGTGAATAAAATTACACAATTGAGGAAAAGGTTGATTTTTTTTTTTTTCCTTACTGAAAGTGAACTTAGGCTCCAATAATAGTTTTCAAGAGTTGAAACTCATAGACAAACACCACTTACAAGTCTACTAAATATAATTGAAGTTTGGAAAATATACCATATACATAAGACATGAATCTCAAGTAATGTCCAACTAAACTTCATAATTAAATTGCCAAATTACTCAAGAAAGCAATATCAAATCAATGATACTTATGCTGTTGTAAAGATTAATGGTTCTTTCTCACACTCTAAAAAGAAATTTGAAAATATTAAATTATTTCAGTAATGAAACGTGTTATAAATATAAATACATGATGTTTATTAGTGGTGGCATTAGAGGTATGTTAATGGAATACTAACAATAATAGGTTGGGCATTTCACTCATGATATAATTGTTAAAAAGTCAGTGAAGTCAATTACCACGATAAAATAAGAATGATTATCATGATAGTTATAATAACAATCAAAAAATCATAACAAGATCAATTAATCACCTGAATTGAAATCCAACAAAGCACCAAAGCGAGAATTATCAAACCTTATCAACATCAAACGTTTCAACTCCAAGGCAATTAAAGATTACTTAATATATAGTTGACCATCTATTACAAATTGTATGTCATGCAATTACCACGTTGTTCTATTGTCTATAAGAACAAAAAGATAAGATTTATAAATAGAGTACAACAATTTCTTAGAAATGGATTGTTGTGTAATAAACCATAAAAGACAAAAGTTTAAAAAGTGGTTGAAAATAAAAACTTGAATGATAAAGACATTATATATGAACTTTGGAAAACAACTAAAGAGGGCAGAGAAGAGAGAGTATGATGCAAGTGCTGGGTGTTTACCTTAGCACTAACCCTTGGTAGTTTGTCAATAAATAGGTTGAGCATAGACTATATTTTGCATCCTAACCATCACCATTTATGCATTAACTTGAAAGATATCATATATGTCATAAAATACTTGGTTTAAAAATCTTCCAAATATAAGCATGCATGGACCAAGAAGATCATTTAAGAAAACATGTCTAATTTCTCAACCTACAAAGCTGTAGTATTTTTTAGGAATGGGAAAGAGGATGCTACAAATTGCCTTCTAATAAAAATGAAGATGATGAGAAATACTCATTTTCATCATTTTTTTGTTTTTGTAATTCATGGTATTTTAATTCAAACATGAAGAATCTTGAGATTAGGAAGGTGGATAGATTGATAAGCGACTTAGTAAGATGTGCTCCTCACTCAATTTGTTGGTATCTTATTACATATGAAAAAAAAAAAATCATCTCCAAATACACAAACAATTTTTAATAAATTAAATAGAAAGTAATCAATAAAAAATCAAAAGATTTTAACACATGTACATTTAAGCATATAGTATATGAAAATCAAACAAGGTGATTTTTTTCTTTATATGTCTTAATTCATTTTAGAATAAAAAAATAAAATTGTAAAAAAAGTAGAACATTGTTAGAAGATTGATTGTAAAATAATTCAAAAAAATAGAGCCAATAGAAACAAGAGAAATGTAGGATTACTGACATGAAACATATAACAGATGACACACTTGAATTAAGGAGACCATGTGTGGTTTATTAATCAATCATGCTCAAGCCAATCTTCACTTTTTCCTTTTAGCATTCTTAATAAGTGGCAAGAGTAGTAGATTATGAGTTTCTATAGAGTGCTCATGGGTTCCTTCTAGTAGTGATTTTAATTCAGGGCATTCAGCAATTTGAAGTTGCCTATCTAGTCTAATAAAGTTGTAAAACCATAATACTTACACTTCTTAGAATTTCCAAAACGGTTACATGTTGAAACCCTAATTGTATTGACAGCTTCTAAAGCTTCAAGGGTAGTGACGCACTAAAGCACTTGAGCTGAATACTTTATGCTACCACACTTCTAAATTTTCAACAACTTAGAGAGAAGTCAAGTGTGGCAGCAACTGAGAGAGGCATTGGTCCATGAAAAATCCTCACTTTCCTCTTTTGCTTTAACTTGGCAACAAGTACATTTGCAATAAAATAATTAATACATATGACAAGTAAACAACATTATAGAAAATAGAGTATAATGCTCTTAACACATTGATAGTAAAATAACAATACAACGTTCAAAATAGGAAACATGTTAGAATTGCAAGCAATACACCTGACTTAAAAGAAAACATAAATTTTGAATGCTACTAAATTCTTTGGCCATGTAGTAGATATGAATTTCTTAGACACGAGAAATGATTGTGCCAAGGGATAATCACAAGATTCTTGAGTAAGGCAAAATCTGTTATAAAATAGTAGTTCAGCCAGCCCTAACATTTTCCCAAACTCTTACAATGCAAGACTTAAAGTAATATGATTAGTTTGGTCTTTAATTACTAATTAATTGAGGATGCAAACTTTTCAAATTAATCATCTAAGTCCTTTTTGATCTATATGCTAATATATACAAAAGTTACCATATAGAATGTAAACAAAGCATATTGATAAAAACAAAACCATAAAAAATGAGAAGAAAGATTGGGATTTCAAACCTGAACTAACTCTATATTAGTCCAATCTTCACCAAATATCAATATCTAGGACTAAAGATTATTGGGCCAATCTTCACCTATTTCCCTTTTAAGTCTTTCTAATATACATGGATGATAAAATATCACAAGTGTCTGCAGGGATATGAAGGAACCAATCTCTTGTGACAATGATGTGAATCCAAGGTAGCTATCAATTTTAGTGTATGTAAGTGAAGTAGGGATGCTTATCAAATCTGCTATCATTGCCAAAATGGAGAAGTCTTGAATTATGGGTGTCAACTGAGGTTTGGATGAACCATCTAGTTTGAAAGTGATGTCAATTCAAGATAGCCATGAATTTGAAGCTCTGTAACTGATGCAAGGTTACCTATCAAGTCTGCTGAATGTTTACAAACCATAACAGTCTCCAATTGTGAGTGGTTATAGGGTGCTAAGGATGCACGTCTTCTAGCAGTGATGCTAGTTCGGGATAAATATAAATTTAAAGGTTTTTGTTAATGAAGATAGGTTGCCTATCAACTCCGATAATGTTGCCAAACCAGAATTGTCCCAAATTATAGTTGTCTGTAGAATGCTGAGGGAACTCATCTTGTGGTAGTGATGCTAGTTAACAACAAAGATGAATTTTATGTCGTGTAAGTAACTCGAGGCAACATAGCCAGTGTACTAATGTTGCCAAACCTAAACAACACATAATTGAAAGAGTTTGAAGCATAATAACATGTTGAAGCAGCTTAACTGGGAAAGAAATTATGTTATTTATGTCAATTCAAGACAACAATTTAAAGGCCCAATGTGATATCAGAATACTACCACAAAGTTCCTTACTTTCCAATTACTTTTGAGAAGTTGTTGAAACCACGTCATTATTCAATTTTGCTTTGACCTGAAAACAATTATATCTTCAATAAAATAATTACTTTAATAAAGCTCTTGAACATATAAAATGCAAGCAGGAAGTAACAAGAGGATACATTGACTATAACCATTAAAGTAAAAGCACTAGAAACTTATGTAGTCTTCAAGAGGAGTAAGAGGGTTAGAAATGCAAACATCATACCTGAATTTAATAGAAACCAAAAGTTCTAAGCATAATCAGATGACTTAGCCATCTTGAAAATGTGAATAAATGCAAGCTTTTTAAGAAAGGTGATATCTACAAGAAAATATTACAATCAAATCCAGTTGTTTCCCAAACTCAAGAATGAAAAAACTTAAAAAGTTACGGTGGAAGTTCGCATTAGCTGCATAAACATATACAAACACAAAGCAAAGTGAAGGAAAGCAATGTAAAACTTTTCCTTTCATGTGTGCTGATGGATGAGAATCAGGTAAACAAAATACAACATCCTTATAACATTGACCACAAAGTAATATAAAAAAAATGAAGTTATTTAAAGCAAGAAGAGGGTTTGGATCATGAACTTGAAGTACATTATAGATGTCATTATCAAAGATCCCTTCAATTCTTCATGAATTAGCAACAAATATTTGTCAATATCAGAACATGGGAATGTTGAGGGCACATACTTCTAGCAGTGATTTATGTTCAAGGTAGACAATGACTTGGAGCTTATTAAGAGATCTGAAGCTGCCATGGAAGAGACAACTCAAGCTTTTAAGTCCTTAGGATTATCCTTACTATGTAGTAAATGAAGTTTTTTGCGATATTTATTATAAGGTCCCCATAGTGATGAAATGTAGAATCTGTTGATATAGAGACCTAGTTTATAGAAACCTTCAATTCAACTATTCAAGGAAGGTTGTGCCCAAGCCCCACAATCGTCCCTTTTTGCATTGATTTGAGAACATTATATCTACAGTAAAATTGCTAGTCTGACAATATTTTAAAACATGAAGAATGCCAATACAAAATAACTTGAACAAAATAGTTCTTATGCTACCTACTGATTAACACAACAACAAGCATGATTTCTAGGGAAAAAAATAGCTAAATTATGATACATAACAATAGAGAGCACTGACATAATAGGTTTGTTTTAGTGATATTTTTAAAAAATAATTAACAGAACAGTTGATACACACAAAGCAAATACAAGGAAAGTAGTCAAGAAATTTTCTACTCTACAAGTTGCATCTTTCTCAATCCAGTTACCGTCTTATCATATAAAAAAATTAAGAAATATAATCACAACTTGTATGATGCTCTCAATAAACAAATAGCAAGCAGGGATTACTTAAAATACAAGGTAGAAGTGTTTTTTGCTTTAGCCATCTAGTAGATATGAATTTCTAGGCCATGAGAAAATTTTAGGTCAATCTAAAACTTTTTATTGTGATTTTAATTTGAGGAATGGAAAAATGCAGGAACTCGTTTTAAGATGGACCAAAGAATAATCACAAACTTCTAAAGTGCAGTTAAATTTTCCAAAAAAAAAAAAAATAATTCAACTTTTGAATGTAAAATTTAAATTGATTTGAAGACAAAAAAAATTCAAACTTACTTGTTTAAGCATTTTATCAAATGGATAAGGTGTGAACATAAATAAATAAAAAATTAGTTTTGTTTTATATGCTAATGTAATTGCAATAAACTTTTGCTCGACGACATGGATGTTATTATTTTAGGAACAGTGTGCTTAATGACCCTCAAGAATTTTTTGCCCTTACTTGTAAATAGACTAATAATGTCTTATTTCATTTAATCTAGTTCTTTATTCCATTCTCTACAAGAAATTTTAGCCCTTATTAATAAATGAATGGAATATTGCATGGGTGTAGAAAAAAATAAAAATGGTTTGACGCCTATCTTGTTGAAACCAAAAATTTATGAACCTCAAGATCATCTGAGACATTAGTTATCCTAGGGAATTCCCTTTTAATCACCTTGACAAATAGGTGCACTAGTAATGGTATAGAAACAGTGACAAGAAAAACAAAAAAATCTAAAATTCTACCTTAGAAACAAGGTCCTCATATGTGGCCAACCTTCCTTTGATATCTTCTGATATATTGAGAATGTTGCATTAGTTTCTTTTCACCTTGTCATGGTGTAAGTGGTTTTGACGGTTTCTTATGAGGTGGAAGCAAATTAATGAGAAAGGATTTCAAGTGTGAGAAATAAAGGCTATGCTTAAATGAGAAAAACACATAAGAGGAGGATGAATTGGGTTTTTCAAAAACTTTTTCAACACAACAAATTCAAGTACAATATGATAAAAAAATAAAGAGATAGAGTTAGAGAATTTAAACTTGGATTTTATAGTGGTTTGGCATTTCCTTGCCTACGTCCACTCTCCTCAATCTCTTAACCGAGTGAGGGTTTCACTAACTTGAAGCTTCAACAAAGCTTCCAATCTTCTTTACACTTGGATTCTGGCTCCAATAGGCTCTTACATAATCTCTTCAAGATTCAAACCTCTTGAAGGCTTTAACACTCAATTTTTACAAGAATGAATCCCTCAATCTAGCTCAATGATAGTTCAAATACAAATCAAAGCTAGGATGATTCACAAGGGTGCATTAAAGGATATGCAAGTGAGGATTTAATGCACTAAGAAATAAATGAGAGCTTTTAAGGCAAGAACAAGTGGGTAGACAATTGATTGCAAGTTTTCTCTATGTCATAAATGAAGTGGAGCTTTCAATTTATTGGTTTCTAAGCTCGGGAGCCAAAAAGAGCAAAAAATAGCCCCAATCGGTCGAGCTAGGGGTCGACTGGTTCACTAGCCGTTAAAGCATTTAATGCTTTGGCAGGTTACCATTGCCTCGACCGAACCTCGACCAGAGGTAAGGAGAGTACCTCGACTGGGAAGAGAAGGCTACTGGATGAGAGAAAGTGTTTTTGACACTCCTCGACTAGATCTCGATCGGACAAGAGCAACCGATTTACCGGTTCCCTGGTTGGTTGAGCCGGTTGGCATGTGCCTCGATCAATTCAGCCTTTTGGCCCCAAAAACCTATATTTTTCAATTCTTTTCCTTTCTAACACTTAGGCAAGGTCTTTAGGTAAATTAATATGCTAATTTTGAAACGTTTTGCCTAAGGTACATTTGATAAAACTCGGGTTTTAATGAAATCGTAATTTTAAGGAATAAACTGAGTTTTCAAAGATTCATGAAAAGATATGTAAAACCTAAGTGCACCCATGCATTCATCTTACATTGGTTTCCTATGATCAAAAGTCTTCCAAAAGTCTCGATCTTGTATCCATTTGATCCTTTGATGAATTTCCAAATTTATACCTAAGATTCTTTACCATTCAAACCAATTAGTCACTTAACCATGGTTTGTTATCATCAAAACCTGATTAGGAGAACCCTTGGGCTAACAAAGTGCTTAAATGTTTCTTTGGGCTTCTCTGTATAAAAGCATGCCTTGTGTTATTGATGATCACAAGTCGGGCCTCCTCGCCCAAAATGCATGCATGCAACAACAATCTCAATAGTGAGGAACACATGAGCTAGTGTTTATAATGTTGTGGGCATGTAGATAGGTGATATGAGTTTACCTTTTCAATTTTTGAGCCAGTTCTACTAGGAAGACGTTATCTTGGTCTTCCCAAATTATTAAGATAGGTTGCATAACAAGTAAAGGCAATTTGTAACATAACAAAAATGACATAAGGATAATTAGTGGATTGTAAACTAAGTGAATCAAAATTCAACCTGTTAGATCTTGGGTAGCTCTAAAAGTTTCTGGTCTTTAGGAATAGCTTAGATCAAATTTTTATTCTCTTCTACAAATTCTATCTACAAATTCTATGCACATTAGCTGCTAGTATTTTGTCTGTATTAGAAAACAAATATATCAAATAACCAATAATAATAATAATAATAATAATAATAATAATAATAATAATAAACTTGAATTTTAATCACTCAACTGTGATCAAATTTTGTGAATCGTTAAAAAAGACATTTTGAATTATTCTAAAAAAAACACCAAAGAAAATGTGATATCCAAAGAACTTGAATGAAATTATTGAGAAAACAAAAAAATGTGATATCTAAAGAAAATGAACATAAATAATTTCATATAGATATTGAATAAAAATGAAGCCATAAGAAAATGAGAAGAAATGAGAATTCCATACTTGAAATGGTTCTCCTTATTGATGGAACCTTCACTAAGTATGGCCTTTGTATTCCTGGGCAAGTATTCACCTGTTTCCCTTTGGTATCTTGCGAGTAGGTGCATATAATGAAAGATTTTCTATGTGGAACACATCTCTTCCAAAGTGGTGTCGATTTAGTGCAATCACCAATAAGAAGGTCTATAAGTGAGTTAAAGTTGCCTTTCGAGTGCAGTAATGTTGCAAAACAAGAGTAGCGTTCAATTTGAGTTTGGATCATATCATCTATGCATCCAATAAATAGAGACTTCAATGAAGAAGTAGAGACAAAGCATTAATTGACACAGCACCTTAGCTCACTAAGAGATGTGAGGTTGTCTATCTAATTTGATGAAACTACTAAACTAAAACATTTAGGTTATGTTTGGTTCCCTAAAAGTACTAAGAAAAAAAAATGTTAAGGAAAATGATTTTCTCATATTTGATTGTCTTTTGGAAAATACCAAAGAAAATCAAATATAATTAAAATTAATTAGAAATTTATATTGAAGAGTTAAAAAGAGTGAAGTGAGTTTGAAGTAGCATATAAAAATAATTTATTGACTTTCACTTTTTTTTCCTTCCACTTTTCCTCTCTATTTTATTTTCCTCACATTTTCCCTCAAATTTTCTAAGACCAAACAAAGCTTAAATGATTTTTTTTTAAGAATATTTGGAACAGTAACATGATAAAGCCAACCCCACACTCATTATCAACAGAAGCTGCTAAACTACAAGTCTACAACATAGATGAAGTACTGAATTCATTAACACCATTCTCTATTTTGCATTTACTGGACAATTATTGCTCTAATAAAACATTTAGACTACATCAATGGCTAAATTGAAAAGAGAGCAAAATTTCTTTTGTATCAGGCATCTAGTAAATACGAATGTTTGGACCATGTGAAATCTTCAAGCCAACCCAAAGTTGTTTCCTTTTGGGATCCTTTGGCCATTAGGTTAATGGTAAGCTTCTTAAGAAAGGAAGACTCTATGACCAATACTATTTATATTAGAGTTCAATATTTCCTCAAACTCTTAGAATGCAAAACACTCAAGCAAAATGATTTGAAGATGTAAAAATTTTCAAACTTACTAGAGTAAGCATTTAATAAAACAAATAAGGTGCAAATAAAAAGAACTACCAAAACAAATGAAAACAGAGAATTTTTGAATGTAAGATAATAAAAATGAAGTCATAGAAAATAAGAAGAAAAGTTAGGGATTTCGAACCTGAAAGGCATTATGTATCAGTTCAATCTTCATGGATGCTATTATTTTAGGAACAATGTGCTTGATGACCCTCAACAATTTTTGGCCCTTACTTGTAAATAGAATAATAATGTCCTATTTTCATGTAATTTAGTTCTTTATTCTATTCTCTACAAGAAATTTTAGCCCTTGTTAATAGATGACTAGAATATTGCATGGGTGTAAAAAAAAAAAAATATAGTTGGCACCTATCTTGTGGAAACCAAAAATTTATGAACCTCAAGATCACTTGAGACACTAGTTATCCTAGGGAATTCCCTTTTAATCATCTTGACAAATAAGGTGCACTGGTAATAGTATAGGAATAGTGATAGGAAAAACACAAAAATCTAAAATTCTACCTTAGAAACAGGGTCCTTATATGTGGCCAACCTTCCTTTGATATCTTCTTATATATTGAGAATGCTGCATTAGTTTCTTTTCACCTTGTCATGGTGTAAGTGGTTTCGAGGGTTGCTTATGAGGTGGAAGCAAATTAATGAGAAAGGATTTCAAGTGTGAGAAAATAAAGACTATGCTTAAATGAGAAAAACACCCAAGAGGAGGGTGAATTGGGTTTTTCAAAAACTTTTTCAACACAACAAATTCAAGTACAATATAATAAAAAAATAAAGAGATAGAGTTAGAGAATTTAAACTTGGATTTTATAGTGGTTCGGCATTTCCTTGCCTACGTCCACTCTCCTCAATCTCCTAACAAGTGAGGGTTTCACTAACTTGAAGCTTCAACCAAGCTTCCAATCTCCTTTACACTTGGATTCTGGCTCCAATGGGCTCTTACATAATTTCTTCAAGATTCAAACCTCTTGAAGGCTTTAACACTCAATTTTTACAAGAATGAATTCCTCAACCTATTAGAAATAACTTAGATCAAATCTTTATTCTCTTCTACAAATTCTATGCACATTAGCTGCCAGTCTTTTATCTGTATAAGAAAACAAATATATCAAATAACCAATAATAATAATAATAATAATAATAATAAACTTGAATTTTAATCACTCAACTATGATCAAATTTTGTGAACCGTTAAAAAAGACATTTTGAATTATTCTAAAAAAAACACCAAAGAAAATGTGATATCCAAAAGAACTTGAATGAAATTATTGAGAAAGCAAAAAAATGTAATATCTAAAGAAAATGAACATAAATAATTTCATATAGATATTGAATAAAAATGAAGTCATAAGAAAATGAGAAGAAATGAGAATTCCATACTTGAAATGGTTCTCCTTATTAACGGAACCTTCACCAAGTATGACCTTTGTATTCTTGGGCAAGTATTCACCTGTTTCCCTTTGGTATCTCGCGAGTAGGTGCATATAATGAAAGATTTTCTGTGTGAAACACATCTCTTCCAAAGTGATGTCGATTTAGTGCAATCACCAATAGGAAGGTCTATAAGTGAGTTGAAGTTGCCTTTCGAGTGCAGTAATGTTGCAAAACAAGAATAGTGTTCAATTTGAGTTTGGATCATATCATTTGTGCATCCAATAGATAGAGACTTCAATGAAGAGTAGAGACAAAGCATTAATTGACATAGCACCTCAGCTCACTAAGAGATGTGAGGTTGTCTATCTCATTTGATGAAACTACTAAACTAAAACATTTAGGTTATGTTTGGTTCCCTAGAAGTACTAAGAAAAAAAATGTTAAGGAAAATGATTTTCTCATATTTGGTTGTCTTTTGGAAAATACCAAAGAAAATCAAATATAATTAAAATTAATTAGAAATTTACACATTTTTCAAATGATTTAATCTTTATATTGAAGAGTTAAAAAAAGTGAAGTGAGTTTGAAGTAGCATACAAAAATAATTCATTGACTTTCACTTTTTTTTCCTTCCACTTTTCTTCTCTATTTTGTTTTCCTCACATTTTCCCTTAAATTTTCTAAGAACCAAACAGAGCTTAAATGATTTTTTTTAAGAATATTTGGAACACTGACATGATAAAGCCAACCTCACACTCATTATCAATAGAAGCTGCTAAACTACAAATCTAAAACATAGATGAAGTACTGAATTCATTAACACCATTTTCTATTTTGCATTTACTCGACAATTATTGCTCTAATAAAACATTTAGACTACATCAATGGTTAAATTGAAAAGAGGGAAAATTTTCTTTTGTATCGGCCATCTAGTAAATATGAATGTTTGGACCATGTGAAATTTTCAAGCCAACCCAAAGCCGTTTCCTTTTGGGATCCTTTGGCCATTAGGTCAATGGTAAGCTTCTTAAGAAAGGAAGACTCTATGACCAATACTATTTATATTAAAGCTCAGTATTTCCTCAAACTCTTAGAATGCAAAACACTCAAGCAAAATGATTTGAAGATGTAAAAATTTTGAAACTTACTGGAGTAAGCATTTAATAAAACAAATAAGGTGCAAATAAAAAGAACTACCAAAACAAATGAAAACAGAAGATTTTTGAATGTAAGATAATAAAAATGAAGTCATAGAAAATAAGAAGAAAAGTTAGGGATTTCGGACCTGAAAGGCATTCTGTATCAGTTCAATCTTCATGGATGTATGATATCAATTTGTGGGATATGAGCAATCTTTGGTTAGTCTTCACTTTTCCTTTCAGCAGCTTTCCTCTAAGTGTGAAAAGATGCAAATTGTTTAGTGTCTGCAAGCTTTTGAGGGAACATATCTTCTAGCAAGGATGTCAATTCAGGGTAGCCATGAATTCCAAGTTCTGTAATGGAGGTGAGGGCATCTATCAAGAGCAGTAATATTCCAAACACAAAACAACATTTAAGATTGAGAGTTGTCATATCAGACCTTAGTTTTTTCTCAAACTCTTAGAATGTAGAACTCCAAGTAAAATGATTAGTTTAGTGCACAACATTACAATTTGTTGAAAATCTGGAAAATATTTTCAAAGGTATTGATGTGAGCATTTAAACAAACATATGAGGTGCCAATATAAAAAAACTTTTGCTCAACGACATGGATGCTATTATTTTAGGAACAATGTGCTTGATGGCCCTCAACAATTTTTGGCCCTTTCTTGTAAATAGAATAATAATGTCCTATTTGCATGTAATTTAGTTCTTTATTCTATTCTCTACAAGAAATTTTAGCCCTTGTTAATAGATGACTAGAATATTGCATGGGTGTAAAAAAAATAAAAATAGTTGGCACCTATCTTGTGGAAACCAAAAATTTATGAACCTCAAGATCACTTGAGACACTAGTTATCCTAGAGAATTCCCTTTTAATCATCTTGACAAATAAGGTGCACTGGTAATAGTATAGGAATAGTGATAGGAAAAACACAAAAATCTAAAATTTGACCTTGGAATAGGGTCTTCATATGTGGCCACCCTTCCTTCGATATATTCTAATATATTGAGAATGTTGCATTAGTTCCTTTTAACTTCGTCATAGTGTGAGTGGTTCTAGGTGTTGCTTGGGAGGTGGAAGCAAATCAATGAGAAAGGATTTCAAGTGCTTAAATATTTCCTTGGGCTTCTCTATAATAAAAGTATGCTCTATGATCACAAGTTGGGCCTCCTCACTTGAAATGCCTGCACGCAATAACAATTTCAATAGTGAGAAAGACATGAGCTAGTGTTTGTATTGTTGTAGGCATGTAGGTAGGTGATACAAGTTTACCTTTTCAATTTGTGAGCCAGTTCTACTAGGAATACCTTATCTTAGTCTCCCCAAATTATTAAGGTAGGCTGCATAACAAGTAAAGGCAAATTGTAACATAACAAAGATGATATGAGTAGAATTAATGGACTGTAAACTGAATGAATCCGAATTCAACCTATGGGATCTTGGGTGGCTTTGAAAGTTTTCGATCTTTAGGAATATCTTGGATCAAATCTTTCTTCTCTTCTACAAACTCTATGCACATTACTTGTTAGTCTTATTTTTGTATTTGCAAGCGAATATATCAAATAACTACTAATGATAATAAGAATAAACTTGAATTTTAATCACTCAACTATGATCAAATTTTGTGAATAGTTAAAAATGACATTTTGAAATTATTCTAAAAAGAAAAAAAAAACCCAAAGAAAATGTGATATCCAAACAACTTACTTGAATGAAATTATTGAGCAAGCAAGAAAATATAATATCTAAAGAAAATGAACTTAAATAATTTCAAATGGATATTGAACAAAAATGAAGTCATTAGAAAATGAGAATGGAGGATTTCATACTTGAAATGGTTCTCCTTACTGATGAAACCTTCATCAAGTGTGGCCCTCTGTATTCTTAGGCAAGTATTCACCTGTTTCCTTTTGGTATCTTGCAAGTAGGTGCATATAATGAAAGATTTTCCATGTGGAACACATCTCTTCCAAGGTGATGTCAATTCAATGCAGTCACCAATAGGTAGGTCTATAAGTGAGTCCAAGTTGCCTTTCCAATGCAGTAATGTTGCAAAACAAGAGTAGTGTTCAATTTGAGTTTGGATCATATCATCTGTGCATCCAATAGATAAACTTCAATGAAGAAGTAGAGACAAAACATTAACTAACATAGCACTTCAGCTAAATAAGAGATGTGAGGTTGTCTATCTAATTTGATGAAGCTGCTAAACTAAACTAGAACATTTAGGTTTATGTTTGGTTCCCGAAAAGTACTAAGAAAATAATGTTAAGGAAAATAATTTTCTCAAGTTTAATTGTCCTATGGAAAATACCAAAGAAAATCAAATATAATTAAGATTAATTAGAAATTTATACATTTTCAAATTATTTAATCTTTAAATCAAAGAGTTAAAAAAAGTGAAATGAGTTTAAAGTATAATATAAAAATAATTTATTGACTTCCACTTTTTTTTTTCCTTCCACTTTTTCTCTCTATTTTTTCCCTCAAATTTTCAAGAAACCAAACAAAGCCTTGATGATTTTTTTAAGAATATTTGGAATGGTAACATGATAAACCCAACCTCATACTCTTTATCTAACAAAAGCTGCTAAACTGCAACATAGATGAAGTACTGAATTCATTAACACCATTTTCTATTTTGCATTTGTTTGGCAATTATTTCTCTAATAAAAAAGTTACATTAATGGCTAAATTTTAACTACTTTTTGTATCAGGCATCTAGTAAATACAAATTTTTGGACCATGTGAAATCTTCAAGCCAATCCAAAGTTGTCTCCTTTCGGGATCCTTTGGGCATTAGGCGATGGTAAGCTTCTTAGGAACGATGGACTCTACTAGTTATATTAGAGCTCAGTATTTCCTCAAACTCTTAGAATGCAAAACACTTATAGTAAAATAATTTGAAGAAGTAAAAATTTTCAAACTTAACTGAAGTAAGCATTTAATCAAACAAGTAAGGCACAAATACAAAGAACTACCAAAACAAATGAAAACAGAGCGTTTTAAAAGTAAGATAATGAAAATGAAGTCATAGAAAATGAGAAGAAAAGTAAGGGATTTCGGACCTGAAAGGCATTGTGTATCAGTTCAATCTTCATGGATGTATGATATCAATTTGTGGCATATGAGCAATCTTGGGTTAGTCTTCACCTTTCCTTCAGCATCTTTCTGTGAACAGATGCAGATTATTTAGTGTCTGCAGGTTTTTGAGGGAACATATATTCTGACAGTGACGTGGATTCAGGGCAGCCACGATTTCCAAGCTCTGTAAGTGAGGTGAGGGTATGTATCAAGTGTAGTAACGTTCCAAACACAAAACAACGTTTAAGATTGAGAGTTATCATATCAGACCTCAGTATTTCGTCAAACTCTTAGTGTACAACTCCAAGTAAAATGGTTAGTTTAGTGCACATCATCGGAAAGCGCGTCCACGCTGGAAAAAAATTTCAAAATTATTAATGTGAGCAGTAAAAACAAACACATGAGGTGCCAGGGATACAATGAAAACACAATAATAAAATGGAAACATAGTATTTTGATTCTTAAATAATAAAAATGGGAAGAAAGGTTAGGGATTTCGGACTTACCTTCATTAGCATATAGGAATCACACTTGAAACGAACACGTCGGATATGAGCAATCTTGGCCCGGTCTTTACCTGTTTCCTCTAGGTGTGGATAATCACAGAAATAAAATGTCTGCAGTTTTTTAAGGGAATAGATCTCTTCTGGCAGTGATGTCAATTCAGAGCAGTCATAAATAAAAAGTTCCGTAAGCGAGGAAAGGCTGCCCATCCAGTGTAGTAGTGTTGCCAAACCAGAGCACTTAACAATGTAGAGAATTTCGAGAGTGGAAACAAATTGAAGCGGCTCCTCTGGGAGAGATATCATACCATCAATCTCCCATATACCCAGAGACTTCAATGAAGAAGAAGCAGAGACAAACATGAACTGCCTCAGTACCTCTGCTCTGACTCCACGCAGGCTTAGTTCCTCAAGACGAGGTAATGATGCCGCATTTAAGGATGCCAAGTTAGGGCATTTTATGATCTTTAATTGAGAAAGAGAAGGAGAAGAATGCAGTTCTAAGAATGACAAGTTATGGCAATCGATGATCATTAATTGAGAAAGACAAGGAGAAGAATGCAGTTCCAAGGATGCCAAGTTATGGCAATTTCTGATCATTAATTGAGAAAGAGAAGGAGAAGAATGCAGTTCCAAGGATGCCAAGTTATGGCAATCGATGATCTCTAATTGAGAAAGACAAGGAGAAGAATGCAGTTCCAAGGATGCCAAGTTAGGGCAATTTCTGATCTCTAATTGAGAAAGACAAAGAGATGACGGCAGTTCCAAGGATGCCAAGTTATGGCAATTTCTGATCTCTAATTGAGAAAGAGAAGGAGATGAATGCAGTTCCAAGGATGCCAAGTTATGGCAATTTCTGATCTCTAATTGAGAAAGAGAAGGAGATGAATGCAGTTCCAAGGATGCCAAGTTATAGCAATTTCTGATCTCTAATTGAGAAAGAGAAGGAGATGAATGCAGTTCCAAGGATGCCAAGTTATTGCAATATCTGATCTTTAATTTAGAAAGATGAGAAAATGAAGGACCCCCCTCTGCTAGTAAGTCCATCCTCCACAATTCCTTCAACTTTGGCATGTTAATGAGTTTGAGCGATTCAAGAGATGGGAAGAGTGGCGTTGTTAATGAACCCTCGTTTAACTCCACCAGTTCTTTCATGATATGAAGCTTCAAAGACTTGAGAGAAGGGAGTTGAGAAAAGGGTGGCAGAATTTTGCATCTTGAACATCCCGAAATTTCAATTTTAATTAGGTAGGGAAACAGGGAACCCAACCCATCATTCATCATCCAACTTGGAAACTCCGTACCTCCATAACCTTCTATAAAGATATGCTTTAGGTGTGGGTGTGGTTGAAGGCCTTCCATCACTGACTTATGACCCTCATACCCCCCATCTTGGCCCCGCCGATACCATTGCAATCTCAAGGACTGAAGATATTGTTTTCCTTTCAAAATTTCCCCCCTGGATACCAGTTCAACATCCCTCACGTTTTGAAGATTACGTATGCATAACCCTCCTCTTAGATGGTTCAGGCTTTCCAACTCAATCAAGCTACCAATTTTGTGATTCCTTATCTTCCCTGTCTCATTCCCAACAACAAACAATGGTAGACTTTGAAGTAAAGTCAACTTTCCCATTCCACGTGGCATATGAGTCCATTCATCACACTCATCATTCTCCAAGTGTTTAAGATTGATTAGTTCCCCAAAATTTTTTGGAAATCTTTTCAAATCCGAACACCCTTCAAGTTTTAGTGTTTGCAAATTCTTTAACCTTGTAATAGCTTTTGGAAGTACCTCAAAATTGTTGTAGGAAAGATCAAGATACCTTAAATGACTCAATTTGCCTAAACACTTTGGCACCTTCTCTACACACATACAACTAAAACTCAATGCACGTAAACACATAAAACTCGGAAAAAATGAATTTACAATTGTATTTTCTTCATCAAAATATATACAGAGGTTTAGAAAGGTCCTTATAGGTTTTCCCTTTAGAAACTTTATCATAGGATTTTTCTCTTCAAACAATGATACATGACGAACTTCTTCTGAAATGTTATTTACATCCCTTCTTAAAATAAGGATCTCAGATCCTACAATTGATTGTGCAAGATCATGTATAAGGTCATGCATTTTAAAATGATTGGTTCCCGCCTTCTCCAACAATGACCTTGACAATAATTCCTCAACATATTGATCCCCTATATCCTCTAATTGCTCATTATTATCATTTGAAGATTGAATATAACCTTGTGCTATCCATAGTTGTACCAACGACTTTTTCTCAATCTCACAGTCTTTTGGAAATAAAGCACAATATGTAAAACATTGTCTCAAATGAGTTGACAAATTATCATAACTTAATTTCAGCACCCCTAGAACATTCTCATTTTCATCTCCAAGTGACAGCAAATTTTTATTGTTTCTAATAGACAACCACTGCCCCGGTTCTCTTTCAGACTGCAATATCATTGCTAAAGACTTAATAACGAGAGGAACTCCCTTGCACATTTTTGCAATTTCTTCTCCAATTTCTACAATTTCTGGCTTCAAAATCTCCTGTTCTCTAAATGCAAATTTTGAAAATAAAGCCCAAGACTCCTTTTCTCCTAGACCTTTCAAACTAACGGGAGACTTATCTTCCATAATGGATGCAACATTAAGTTTTCGGGTGGTTACTATAATTTTACTACCTTTAGCACCAACCATCAACAATTTTTTCACTTCATACCATTTTCCAGGATTTTCGTTCCAAACATCATCAAGTACTAACAAGTACTTCTTTTGACTTATTTTTTCGTGAAGCTTGTCTTTCAAACCATCCAAGGTCAGACTCTCCACATCCTGAACTCCCATAGATTTTGAAATCTTTTTGACCCACAGTTTGACGTCAAGACCATCACCAGAATCATCAGAAATGCAAACCCATGTCTTATGCTCAAAATGTTTTACTCTTTCGTCATTGTATACCAATTGAGTTAGGGTGGTCTTACCCAATCCCCCAAAGCCAACAATGGCAACAACGGAAAGAATTTCTTCTTTGTTAGATGACAGCTTCCTTATTATCTCCTCTTTATTTTCTTCTCTTCCTACAATTTCAGACGGCAACAAGAATGAGTGGGTTTCTCTCCCACTATTCTCTTCCCGTGTGTGTAGTACTATGTCCCGTGGAATGAGATTTAACATGGGGATGTCGTTTGCAACATCATCTAGCCTTTCTTTGATATCTTCGAGTCTATGACTCATGTTTAAACGAAAAGCAACTTGATTTTCAGATGAGAAGAAGTCACTGACCTGCCTTGCCAACCCTCCTCGCTTCAGATAATGGGTTGCATAGTCATCCAGCAAGTCATCTGCGTCATACACAACGCCTGTGAGCCTCCGGACCCAATCTTTGACTGCACGATTGCTCTGCTGCTGCTGCTTCTCCTCAGCATCCAAAAGCACAGCCTTGATGGTGCCCAGTTTCCCATTGAGCTTGGTCATCTCCTTTGGAACACCATACGTGGATCCAATTTCTTGAAACGCCTTGGACCCCAACTTAGTCAAAATGTGCTCCACAACACCGAATGGAATTTGGTCAGCCATTTCGGAACAACTCAAAGTAGCAGAAAGCCAAGAAAATACAGCACGTACAAGATGAGAAGCTGAGGGAATTGTGAGAGAACAGAGAACAAAGTAAGAGATATCTTTATAGGGGTGGATGGGATAGGCCAGGTCACATGGGTATTGATTAATAATGTGGATTCGGTGGACAAGTCATGCCATCTACATGTTCTCTCATTCATTAATTTTCAATAATTTATAAATCACTCTGGGAAGCATGCTCCAACTTGTCCACTTTATATTATATATCAGGTAACTCCCAAGTGGCCTGACAAAAAATGGACCGTTACTATTCTTAAATTAATTAATTTATCCATTTTTTAATTATAGATTAGGTTAATTAAGATTCCAAATCAATTAACGTATATACCAAGAACCATCCTAAGTCCCATGTGACACTATAGAAAATATGAACATTTTTTATTATATCTGTTTTGTTGATCCTCAGCATCCAGATATACAGTTTTGATAGTCCCCAGTTTCTTATGATCAGTTCACATGGGTACTAATATAAAAAAAACTTTTCTTATTTTAATTTTTCTTAATTTCACTATTTTTTATTTGGATGAAATATTCAATTATTAATGTTGTTAAAATTTAAAAAGAGAAATCTAAAAATAATTATTTATGTGGAAATTTTTATTGAAAATTTGAAATGTATAATGTGTGAAAAAAATAAATTTAAATGATTATTTGTTAGGAAGATGTCTTAAATTTCTATTTAGAATATCATAAAGTTATGAATATTTTCTAACTTTAGATGTGATTGTAATTAAATTCCTTATAAAATAAGGAAAATTAGTAGAAATATCTTTATAAATATTCTAAATTATAAAGGAAAAAAATTATGAGAAGAGCAAAAAACACCCAAAGTGAAAACATCTAATAGATCGAAAGGATTCATGATTCAAAGTGAAGATAAACCTTATATATCTTTTATATGATTTGTTTTATTTTTTGTGTTTTTCCTTTAATATGTTTATATTAATGCTTCCTTACACAATATTATTCCTTACAAAAAAAAAAGTATACAACTTTCATTTGTGTGAAAATTGTGATTTATCATTATTCTCAATTCTATGACAAAGTGGGCAATATCATATGGAGAGATTTTATATTTATCAATTTTAAATATTAGAAAAGACATTGGAAGCATGAATGAAAAAGGGCGATTTATTTGGATTTCATTGGGTATGAAGGAATGGAAGGGGATGGTTGGGCGACTTTGCATTAATGCCCTGCAATTGTTTTCAAGAACAATTTTTGTTTTTTAGAATAAAAGAATTTTAAAATGCATTTAACAATAAAAAATTATTTTCTATTTTCTATTATTAGAAAATAGATAATAAAAAAAATATGGTGTTTACATATATATATATATATATATATATATATATATATATATATATAATGATTAAAAATAAAGCTATGGATTAAAAATTATTTATAAAACACATTTAAAAATATTAAAAACAGATTAAAAACAATTTTAGGTTCCAAATAGACTTTTGTTCTAAAAAGCATCGGAGAACAATTTTTGAAAACTGTTCTTAAAAACTATTTTTTTTTAAATATTTAAAAAAAAAAAGCTATAAAATAAAGTCTAAATCGTCAAAATTGCGATTTTTCTAAAACAATTTATATAGGGTTGCAACTCGGCAAGTAGGCCAACCCAAGCTCAGTGCGACCTTGAAATACATCAACCAAAAGGATGACCCAACCTGACTTCCCATCTGATGTACTCAACTCGAATTGAAATTATTTAACTTAGGTTGAGTTCAGATTGATTATATGATGGCTGAGTTAAGTCGGGTTGGGGCAATAAAAATCAGTTCAAAAGGCAAAGACACAACATTCATTTGTTGCACAACCCTTCTTTTACAAAGGAAAGAATTTTCTCCCATGGCATGGCCCATATGAGGGATGCCAAGTCAGGCATATTACAGTAGACCATTATAATATAATTTGCGGATTCGATGGACAAGTTGTCCACTTTATATTATATATCAGGTAAGGGCTATAAATCTGTGAACATGTTCACTTTAAAATATTCTAACTCCCATGTGGTCTGACAAAATATGGACCGTTACTATTCTTAAATTAATTAATTTATCCATTTTTTTAATTATAGATTAAGTTAAGATTCCAAGTCAATTAACTTATCTACCAAGAACTATCCTAAGTCCCATGTGACATTATAGAAAATATAAACATTTGTTATATCTGTTCTGGTGATCCTCAGTATCCAGATGTACAGTTTTGATGGTGCCCAGTTTCTTATGATCAGTTCACATGGGTACTAATATAAAAAAACTTTATATAAAATGCATAGTATACTTCAGTGGTTTATGCATTTGATCATATTTCGTTTATCATTAAAAAAACAAAATCAAATATTACCAAAATTAATTAAAATAATTATATAATTTGGAACCATATATTTTTGAACTATTTAATTTTTATATAAATAAGAAAAATATATACCATGAGTTCGAAGAAACATGTTGAAATAATTTTAAATTTTAAATCCATTTTTTATAACATGTAGATTCTCAATATATATAACATGTGGCCCCATAGCTCTGGTTGGATTATTAATTCATAATTTTTATGAAAAATTATTATATATTTATGAGACTAATTTATTTATTTTTCTTAATTTCACTATTTTTTTATTTGGATGAAATATTCAATTATTAATGTTGTTAAAATTTAAAAAGAGAAATCTAAAAATAATTATTTGTGCTGAAATTGTTATTGAAAAATTGAAATGTATAATGTGTGGAAAAAATAAATTTAAATAATTATTTGTTACGAAGGTGTCTTAAATTCCTATTTAGAATATCATAAAGTTATGAATATTTTCTAACTTTAGATGTGATTGTAACTAAATTCCTTATAGAATAAAGAAAGTTAGTAGAAATATTTCTATAAATATTCTAAATTATGAAAGGGAGAAAATTATGAGATAAGTAAAAAACACCCAAAGTGAAAAACATCTAGAATATAATAAAGTTATGAATATTTTCTAACTTTAGATGTGATTGTAATTAAATTCATTATAAAATAAGGAAAGTTAGTAGAAATATCTTTATAAATATTCTAAATTATGATGGGAAAAAATTATGAGAGGAGTAAGAAACACCCAAAGTGAAAAACATCTAATGGATCAAAAGAATTCATGGTTCAGAGTGGAGATAAACCTATATATCTTTTGTGTGATTTGTTTTATTTTTTATGTTTTTCCTTCAATATGTTTACATTAATGCTTCCTTACACAATATTATTTCTTACAACAAAAAAGTATACGACTTTCATTTGTGTGAAAATTGTGATTTATTATTGTTCTCAATTCCATGACAAAGTGGGCAATATCATGTGGAGATTTTTTATATTTATCAATTTTAAATATTAGAAAAGAGGTTGAAAGCATGAATGAAAAAATGGGCAGGCAATTTATTTGGATTTCATCGGGTATGAAGGAATGGAAGGGGATGTGTGGATCTTGCATTTTCGCAAGATGCGTTCCCACTCGATAGTGAAACTCGTTTTTTTTATTTGAAAAAAAAAATGATTTTTAGAAAAGACTTGGAGTTGCCACTTATTTTTGTTTTATTTTTAAGGGAAAACAAAATAAGAAAGAAAACCCTAAATTTGACTCCTTATTTGAAAAAGACATTCTATGGAAGACCAAAGTCGGGTTCAAGGGTCAGGTTACTTATTGGGAAAGTACGGTAAAGACCGTAACACCCCTCTAAGCCCCTGAAAAATGGGTCTCCACTAAATAAGGTGAAACTAATATAACAATTAACTAGAAAATCAATGAATACGAAAAAGATCATAGATTAAAAACAAATCATGATAACGAATAAATAAACAAAATGAGAGTGAGAGCGTACTTTGGCTGCAGGTAATAAAGCGTTATCATGAAACATAGTGTACAATGATAAGTGTAAAATATCTCACACAAAACTAATCAAAATCAAACAATATCGATCATGCAATTCACTTAAATTATTTTCGAAAGAAATGTTATGAATGTTGGGCTCCCACCAAAGCCCAATTTATTTTGCATGAATTAATTCCACAAATTCCATTATTTTGAAATTATGAAAATTATTTTCATGCTTATTTAAAATCAAGAGAAACAAAATATTATTTTAAAATCAAAGAAAATTTATGAAAGTGTTTACCTGAAAAGAAAAGTAGCAAGTTTATTTAAAAATGAGATTTTTGGTGACTTAAAACCTCAACGAATGATGAAAAGTTGTAGAATTAAAAATATTTGAAAACTGGAATGGGATTAAAACTATTTGAAAGAAAACTAGGGTTTTGAAAATTGAAATCTTGAAAATTAAATTTAAAAAAAATGAAAATTTGAAAATTTATTCGAAAAATGGGAGTTTTGAAAATTAAATTTGAGAATTGGAATTGTGAAAAATTATTTGAGAATGGAGATTATGGGAATTAAATTTGAAAATGGGAATTTTGTAAAATTATTTGAAAATAGAAGTTTTGAAAATTGGAAATTTGGAGAATTGTTTGAGAATGAAATTTTTAAAAATTAAATTTAAAAATTGGAATTTTGGAAAATTATTTGGAAACGGAAGTTTTGACAATTAAATTTGAAAATTGGAATTTTAGAAAATTATTTTAAAATGGAAATTTTGAAAATTGGAATTTTGAAGAATTATTTGACAATGGGATTTCTTAAGAATTAAATTTGAAAATTGGAATTTTAGAAAATTATTTGAAAATGAAATTTAAAAAAAAAAATTTGAAAATTTGAATTTTGGAAAATTATTTTTGAAAATGGAAATTTTGAAAAATTGGAATTTTGGAGAATTATTTGAGAATTAAAGTTTTGAAAATTTAATTTGAAAATTGGAATTTTGGAAAATTATTTTTGAAAATGGAAATTTTGAAATTTGGAGAATTATTTGAGAATTGAAGTTTTGAAAATTAAATTTTGATGATTGAAAATTTGAAGATTATTTGAAAATTAAACTTGAAAATTAGAGTTTTGAAGATTAAATAAAAAAAAAACGTGAATTTAAAAAAAATTATTTGGAAATTCGAGTTTTGAAAATTTAAAATTAAAGTTTTGAAAATTATAAGTGAAAATTGGAGTTTTGAAAATTATATTTTGAAGGAGTGGAGTCGGTCCCAAAATAGAGGAAATCCAAAGTTCAATAAATCATCAAAATAAACCAAGAACCATAATCCAAGACCTATCCCATTTAGTCAAAATTGAGTTCAATTCATCAAACACCCATTTCACAGCTCCTTAAAATGACTACAAAATCATAAATAAAAAAAAAAAAAAAGTTCATGTTTTGACCACCAAAAACAAAAACATCCCATTAACAAACAAAAGACGCCCACTTGAATTCATCAAAAACCCATTTCAACTCCTAAAAAAAACAGTGGAATCGTCAAAAAGACCCTTTTTAAGAGCAAAAACCAAAACTTGGAAAATCACACTTGTCTTCATCAAAGAAAGATTCAGAAAGAAGTTGTAATGAGAAAACAAACAAACCTGTTCATTTCCCAATTCCAGAGCAACTCCTGGTTTTGGTATAGTTTCCCACATTATAGAAGTCGAGGCCTCCGTAGCCATTGAGCTTAAACTCTGCAAGTATAGCAGGGAGAGCAACGCCACCACCTGCGCATTCTAGCTTTTTGGATCCGTAGTCACCGGTGAGACAAGAGAACTTTTCCAGTAGAATCTAAAGGTCCTCTTCATTAGCTCTTGCTGAAAACCTCCTCCCAGTCGACCCACAACTCTCCTCCTAGTTGTTTCCAAATTAACTCCTTGTTTTCACCTTCCCTCAAAAACCTATTTTTTTTTTCCTTCATCCTGAATCAACTCACCCACAACTCTCCCAATCCCTTTGCTCTGTTTTTTTCCCCCCATAAGCTTCTTCCCATTCCATGGTTCACCGCTCAACAAGTCTCCATCTTCAACCAACACCATGGCAAGGTGGCCATCTTTTTTTTTCCACATGTCCCATACAACTCGTTCATAGAAGTCGTCCCTCACTCCTCCAAAAAATAAAAATAAAAAAAGCTTAGCTCCTCCGGGTGGCTAACAAGAAGGGACTACAGGATGGTAGGCAACACAAAAAATTGGCTAACTTTGCATTAATGCTCTGTTTGGAAATTGTTTTCAAGAATAGTTTTTTGTTTTTTTAAAAAAAAAAACTTAAAAACATGTTTAACAATTAAAAATTATTTTCTATTTTCTATTATTAGAAAATAGAAAACATGGTATTTTTATATAACATATTTTAGTTGTTTTCACTTGTTTTTTGAGAGTTATTTTAAAGAATAATTATATATATATATATATATATATATATATATATATATATATATATATAATGATTAAAAATAAAGTTATGGATATAAAAATTATTTTTAAAACGTATTTAAAAATATTAAAAATAATTTTAGGTTCCCAAATAGACTTTTGTTCTAAAAAAACATTAGAGAACAGTTTTCAAAAACTATTCTTAAAAACTATTTTTTCAAAAACGGTTACCAAACAAAGCCTAAATCACCAAAATTGCAATTTTTGGAAAACAATTAATAAAATATATAATTTTTAATATTTCATAAAATATAAATGTTAAAGAAAAATTAATTTTATATGGGGTTGCAACTCGGCAAGTTGGCCAACCCAAGTTCAATCTGACCTTGAAATACATAACCCAAATGATGTGGGTTCAACTTCCAATCTGATGTACTGAACTCGAATTGAAATTATTTAACTTAGGTTGAGCTCGAGTTGATTATATGATGGCCGAGTTGGGTCGGGTTGGGCCAATAAAAATTAGTTCAAAAAGCAAACACACAACATTCATTTGTTGCACAACCCTTCTTTTACAAAAGGAAGACTTTTCTCGCATGGCATGCCCCATATGAGGGATGCCAAGCCAAGCATATTACAGTAGAGTATTATAATATAATTTATGTATAGGTAACAATTCTACACTTCTTCCACATAAAGGATAAGGGCTTCACCATCCCCTTAAAGAACTTGTCTTGTCCTATTTATTCATCACTCAAGGAAGATAAATTTGAAACCAAAAAGGGATATCTTAGAATTATTTTCAAATCAACCTTTTTTATTATTTCCATGATTTATTAACTAAATTGTTGGCAATCAAAAACCTGGTAATAGAATGTGAACATTAATGATGGAGTTGAACAATAATGGTATTGAACGACGACTGTAACATTGAATGACGATGAAGAATCTTGAACTAAGGCTTGATGGTTTTTGCTTTCTGTCAAATGACCTTGAATGACGACAACAACACTGAAAGATGAAAGAATCTTGAACTAGGGCTTGAGGATTTGAACAATATCGAATGATGGAAGAACCTTGGACTAGGGCTTGAAGATTTTTACTCTATTAAATAATTGAATGGAAAGAACCAATGTATTATTTTCTTACAGTTATATATATATATATATATATATATATATATAGTCGGGATCGGGTTAGTTTGGGTTGCCCAAGTCATCTGACCAAGCCCAACCTGAGTTACAAAAAATGGTGCCCAAGCCTGCCCAATCATTGGGTTGGGTTTATGTTGGTTTGGGTTAGCCCGTCCAAATTGCAACCCTAATTTTATAGGAAAAATACTATAATTTTAATAATTTAATATATTTACAATAAAAAATATCAAATAAATTTGTTAATGAAACCAAATAAACTTTCAAATAAAATATTTCATATTAAATCTTATTTAAAATTCCGAATGATTTTATTTTTTTAACAAAATTTAATAAAAATATCTCAATAAAATAAACAATTTTATTGGTTATTTTTCATTTTTCATTTTTCAAGTAAATGAATATAAAGATATTAAAGAAATTTTAGATAATTCTAATAGAAAATTATATGGATATAGATTGAGTAATAAAAATCTGAAAATTTTTAGATTGACTTTTTTGATAAAGATATATTATGGGTAGAATTTCAATAATATTATAAATGTAATATGTTTTAGGTTTACATATTGAAATACTTGACACCAATGCTAATTTATGCCTCATCCATATTACTAACTTTGTTATAAATATATTATTTTATGTTTAAAAAAAATAACTTTACTTTAATATTGAGTATGTATTTTTAAAATTCATACTTCCTACCAGGATACATTATGTTATTATCTAATGTAACAAATTCATATTTCTTATCATACATTATGTGATAACACTACCTTGTTAGATTATCGACACCAATTCATGAAGAGTGTGCATGTAGTAGATAGTAGGTCATAACCCAAACTTCATCTTATTATTATTTACATAAGGTACTAGAGTGCAATTGATTCTCTATAGTGGGATATTGAATCAACTTCGGAATTGGATTTTGAGAGAGTTAGTACGCCTATTGGTCCCAGTAGTCCTCACTTTGAGCTCATATACCATGATGACACGATTTCTAAGGATTAGATATGTATAAGGGCATTTTAGAAATTACGCAAGTTTGCATAGGGGAATAGAGAACAAGTTCTCTTGATTGAGCTAATTGATTAAGTAGATGACCTTGTGTGGTTGATTAATCAATCAGGATCTATTTTGGGCTAGATTAAGTAACCTAAGCCTTGGTAGGCTCAAGTCATTTAAGCCTAGTAGGGGAACCCTATAAATATCCCCTTAGGGGTTAGGGATTCTAAGGCTTTTGCTTGTCATCTTCCACTTCCAGAGAGAAATAGAGAGAAAGAGAGATAGTCAAGGCATCTCTTTTCCAAAGTCCTCTCTTTAGAGTGCCAAGGTCATGGTTTGAGTAATTACACAGAAGACTTTTTAGAACATTCAAACATCTTCATCGCAATGAATTGATCTAGGAACATCCAAATCTAGGAATAATTCATTCTTCTCTAGTTTTATTAATCTAAATGGTTTTTAAAGCCATGTTTCCACTTATGTTAGTTTCTAGAGAAGCCTAGGTATGTTTGCATGTACCTATACGATCTAGGGTTTATGAATGAAGAAATCTAAGGTTTCCATTAACACCTACTATCCATTGTATGCAAGTTCCCCATGAAATAGTCTCCATAATCTAACAAGATGAATGTTATCAACCTTTCAAGATTACCTTTATGATTCTTGAGTCTCTTATCCTCTTATTTTGAGATGAAGTGACATATCTTATCTCACAAAGAGCATATGTCAAGTTCCAATTAAAAAACTATTATGACCATTGATTTCCTGATCAAACTTCTTTATGATCACCCAATGGGACATATTGTCTCAATCTCCATAAGATATCATGGTATCCCTATCGAGAATACCTCCTATCACTGACCTCCATCAATAGTGACCCAATTTATAGGGAATATATGACCATCTTAGGATCTCACTTATAGGTCAAAGCTATTATAAACTTTGGCACAAACTAAATATTCTCTCGAGGTTAAGAGATCATAGAGTATAGTAGCTTGGTGAGGTCATGACTACTCAATAACTTTACATCATAACTCACCATGGGCCTTATTTAATGTTGAATTGTACAACCTAATGGACCTAACATGGGAAACTCATCCCAATGACCAAGACTAGTCATCCCTTCCATTAGTAGGTAGTGTACTACAACCTTCAATGAATTGTCTAATTCTATGAACTAGTTGTAACAAATCATATACTTGCAAGCAACTCATGACTTAGATCTTCTGTATAACTCCTAATGCACCCAAACCATGTACAATGCAAAAAATGTTAGGCTAAAATGGCTATAAGTTATAATGCATGTAATAGGATAGATAAAAATAGGAAACTAAAATTTTATTAAATGAATAATAAATTTGAATTTGTTATATCATACTATGCTTTTAAGGGCTCTATCCTAACATTGGAGTTATGTAATGGGAAATTTTTCAAAGGTAAAAAAGATGTGGGATTATATATTGACACTCTACATAAACCTAGAAATGGAGATGATGAAAAATATATAAACATTTAAACATTTGAGCAGTAAACAATTCAAAAATTATCGATTGGATCAACAACTTTATTGAGAATTTGATAAGTACGTAGTTGGCAAAGTATGAATTTGTCAACAAGATCTAGGAACATTTGGAAAGATTATACATTTAGCCTAATTTTGCAAATCAATATTATTTAAAGATTGATATTTGAGCTCTTGAACAAAAGAAAATGAGTATTCAAGAGTTCTATTCCACTATAACTGATCTTTTGGACTAGTTGGCTCTCACAAAATCAACTGAGCTTTAGGTTTTTACGCCTTATATTGTTTGTAGAAAGTAACAACCATTGCTCCAATTTTTTATAGCCCTTCATAATGATTTTGAGGCACTGCATGAAACAATTTTACATTATAGTCCTTTGTTGATTAAATGGCCAATAAACTAATAGATGTTCCTAGATCAGTTCCAATCAAAGAAAATGATGGTATGGATCTCGAAAACCTCACGATCTTCCACCCAATAGCTCTTTCCTAGACCTTGGCAGTTAAAAATGGTGGAATTATCACTTAGGAATGAAGAGTGGGATTCTCTCATTCTGAAAGATAGAATGAATCAAAATATAAGCCCTAAACCTAAGGAGGTTTATATAGACTTACCTGTAAGTTTAAGTGACTTATGTTGGTCACTTAATTTAGCCCAATGAGTCCTAATTAACTAACTTAATTGGGTTCTAATTAATTAATTAACTCAACCCAAAAACATTCATAAACTCTTGTGCAGCCTTTCGTGTTTACCAAAATGTCTGTATGCATACATATGAATATAGAACTCATAATCTCTCAAAAAATCATGCCACCATGGAATATGAGTTTAAGTGAGGACCGCTAAGACTCATAAGAGAATATTGGCTACCTCATATTTCAATTCTAAAATTGACTTAATATCCTACTACAGAGAGTTAACCATACTCCATTATCGTAAGATATTATAACTATGAGATACAAACCTCTGGTCTATGATCCATTGTCCACTATATGCAAACTTCTCATAAACTGTTGATTGTAGTCTAACAAAGTAAATGATATCTACCTTACAAAATTTTCTTTTGAGTCCTTGAGTCTCTAATCCTCTTCTTATGTGATAAATTGACACACTTTATTTCATAAGAAGCAAATGTCAAATTCCAATTAAAGAATTACTATGACCACAGATTTTTTAATCACATGTCCTTAGGATCAGCCAAAAGGATATATTATCTAAAACCCAGGAGATATCATGGTGTCTATCTTAAGTATACATGTTGTCACTAACCTCTATCAATAGTATCTCAATCCATAGGGAATATATTACCACTTTAGGATCTTACCTATATGTTAAAGTCATTTAAAATTTTACTATTGACTTAATATCTTCTCAAGGTTAAGAGCTCATACAGTTTAATAGCTTTATGAGATCATGACTATTTGATAGTCAATATCATGACTCATCATAGGTCCTGTCCAATGTGTAACCATATACATTAGTGCACTCACCATGGGAAACTCATCGTGATGACAAAGACAAGTCATTCCTGCAATTAGGAGGTACTAAACTATTGTTGGGTTGGGTTTCCCTCTCATGTGGAGAATAGCCCATATATGTCAAACCCAACAAAGCCCATATGATATGGGCCTTGTTATCTTTTGGTGTAGGGTTTTTTCGAAAACCCCAAAAGGATTCACTTCTCGAAATACAGAGTGAGAAGAGTGCAACTGATGATTTTGAGAGAAAAAAAAAAAGAATAAAAAATTGAAGAGTGTGAGAGAGCCATTTTCATCTAAGTAATAGATCTTGATGGTCTATGGCCTGTTTAAGCTGAAACTTGGTCAGTTGGTTTATCACTCTCAACTCTTCATTCTGGTTGAACTTTTTTATTTCACTCTATAGCTGCCTAAACAGAGTTGGTCATAAATAGAATCATTTTGGAGCAATTTTAATCAATCTTCTTGATCTTTATTTTGCATCGTTGGATTGTGTTGAAATTTGTACAGTGTCTTCATCTCTTATGTCTCTTAATTCTGGTTGGTTAGCTCATCGATTAGAGTAGTCGGCTATAATGTATAATCATTCAAACAAAGCAGGACAGAAAATGAGAGGAGAAAATCTCGATTCTATGCAGTCTTCATCAAAGAGTGATATTTATTTGATCCTTGGTCTGATTGAAGTGAAATTTTAACAGGAGGTTCGAAACTTGTGGTAATTAAATCTTAACGATTGGATCATCGATTGGAGTTTTTTGGACAGATTAGTATAGCCTGATAGAATACCAAATTTGTGATATCTTTCTATTATTCTTTTATTATTTGGTGTTTATGTTTGTAAAACTAAGAATTTTTTTTTTTTTTTTTTTATGGTTGTTGCTAGTGATAGTCCCCAATTAATGTTGGGACAAATTGTGTACTCTCACTTAGGTTGATAGTGAAGCCTTTTTGAGTGGACTCTGGTCCTGTGGTTTTACTTCTCACATTGAGGAGGTTTTCCACATTAAAAATTCTGGTGCATGCTTGGTGATTTTAATTGTGATATTGTGTTCAACTTTCTCCCAACAAAGTGGTATTAGAGCTTTGGTTGCTTGTGTTGTGTTGAAGAATGGATGTTAGTGAACAGAATGGTGAGCTTAAATGGCTCAAATTATGCCTTATGGAATTATAAAATAGAGGATTTATTATATGTGAAGGGTTACCATCACCTTGTGTTTGTCGAAAGAAAACCCGCTAACAAAACTAATGAGGAATGTATATTACTTTATAGGCAAGTGTGTGGGTATATTCGACAATGGGTATATGACAATTTGTTAAACCATGTTAGTGGTGAGAAGAATGCATGTACATTGTGGATCAAACTTGAAAAGTTGTATGCTCAGAAGATCAGAAACAACAAAATGTATTTGATGAAATAGTTTATTCTTTTGAGATATCGTGAGGATACTTCTATTACTGATCACTTGAATTCATTCCAAGGTTTGATAAATTAGTTGGATACAATGAGGGTAAAATTTGATGAAGAGGCATAGGGTTTATGGCTTTTGGGCACTTTGTCGAATTCTTGGGAGACATTTAAAATGTCATTGTCTAATTCAACTCTAGATGGTGAGGATTACAAAGGAAATGGCTAAGAGCAGTGTTCTAAATGAAAAGATGATAAAAAAGTCACATCGTTCCTCCTCATAGTCAAATATGCTAGTTACTAAGGCATGGGGGAGAAACAAGAGTAGGGGTCCGAAAAACAAGGAATGTAGTAGAAATAAGTCTAAAGACAGATTTGCTAATGTTGAGTGTTACCATTGTGGTAAGAAGGGGCATATCAAGAAACATTATATAAAGTTAAAGAAATAAAATTAGAAGAACAACGGGAAAGAAAAAGGCAATAAGAGCAGTGATGAAGATCGAGTTGCCACCACTATAGAAGACTTTTTACTAATGTATGATGATGATGATCAATTCAGCATTTGATGAGACTAGCTGGGTAATTGATAGTGGTGCTACTATTCATGCTACATTTTGTAGGGATTTCTACACATCCTACACACCCGGTGACTTTGGAGTTGTAAGGATGGGCAACAATGGTGTGGCTAAGGTTATTGACATAGGTAATGTTTGTTTAGAAACCCATAATGGTATGAAACTGCTTTTCAAATATGTAAAGCATGTTCCAGACATTCGGTTGAACCTTACCTCTACTAGCAAGCTTGATGATGGTGGCTACTATATATAGTGGTCTTGGTAATGGTCAATGGAAGCTTACTAAGGGTTCTTTAGTCATAGCAAAATGTAAAAGGAATCGTAATTTGTACATGATGCAAGTTGGACTTTCTAAGGATGTCATTCATGCTATTGAAAATGTGGATGTTGAGTTGTGGCACAAGAGACTCGTTCACATGGGTGAGAAAGGAGTGATGGTACTATTTCGAAAGAATCACTTGTCTGGGATGAAAAACACACATCTACAAAAGTGTGTTAATTTCTTAGTAGGAAAACAAAATAGAGTTGTTTTCAAGACACACCCTTCTTCTTCATGTGTTGAATTTCTCACCTTCTATTCTTTTGCAATTTGATGTGCCAAATGGAGTTTGGATAGTCAAAGATGTTTCGTATGATCATTTGTGAGTCTTTGGATGTAAGGCCCTTGTACACATTCCTAAAGATGAAAGGTCCAAGCTTGATGTGAAGACATGTTAGTTTGTATTTTTGAGTTATGGCCAAAATGAATTTGGGTACAGATTGTATAATCCAGTTGAGAATAAGTTGATTAGAAGTCGAGACATTGTATTTATGGAAGATCAGATAATAACAGACCTTGATGAAGTGGAGAAAGCATAATCTGATAGTAGTGACAAGTTGATTGACTTGAAAATAATTTCTCTAACACCATTGGCAGATCAACTTGATGTTGAGACACAAAATGACCACATGGTGCAAGTGATGATTTAGAACCTATAGAGGTTAGAAATTCTGATGTTTTTGACCAGCCACAAGTACCACAAGCTACTCCTATAGTCCCATCTAGACGGTCTACCAAGAATCGTCAGTCTTCCATAAGATACTCCCCAAAAGAGTATGTGATATTCACTAATGGGAAAGAACCTAAGAGCTTTGAAGAAACTATAAAGAGTAAGTAGAAGAGAGAGTGGATTAAGGCTATAAAAGATGAGATGAAGTCCTTGCATGCTAATCACACTTTTGAGTTAATGAAGCTGCCTAAAGGAAAAAAAAAAGCCTTGGAAAACAAATGGGTGTGCAAGATGAAGCAAGAAGAACACACTTCATGCCCAAGATACAAGGCTAGACTAGTTGTCAAGGGATTTAGCTAGAAGAAAGGCATTGACTTTGAAGAAATCTTTGCTCCAATTGTGAAAATGTCATCCATTTGTGTAGTGCTTGGTCTTGCAGCCAGTCTTGACTTAGAGATTGAACAAATGGATGTGAAAACTACTTTCCTCCATGGTGACTTGGAGGAAAAGGTATACATAGAGCAGTCAAAGGGATTCAAAGTAAAAGGAAAAGAAGATTATTTTTGCAGATTGAAAAAAGTCTTTATAGCTTGAAACAGGCACCTAGGCAATGATACAAGAAGTTTGAGTCAATTATGGAGAAACAGGCTACAACAAGACAACTTCTGATCATTGTGTATTTGTGCAAAGATTTTTTTGGAGATGACTTTATTCTTAGGCAAATGTCATTGCTACATTATATGCAAAAAAGTTGAATTAACAACATTAAGATAAATCACTCAACTACCACTCCATGCATCTCAAGCCCATCTAGCTTCTTGGGTCTTCTATAATTGGGCAGCAAATAATACTAACTGAAGATGCTACCATGACATCTATAGAAAAGAGCCCATTGACATTCTCATTGACATCTGAAGCTTAAATTTAGTAATGTTGAGCAAAAGAAGTGCCTTCATCCTCATTAACATCTAAATATTTCCTTTTTATGTAAAAAAAACTTCACATATTAGTATGATGCTCACACATCCAATAGAAATTGCAACACCCATAATCAACCCAATGTTGTTTTTTCCTTAAAAGAGGAATTGGTGGAATTCTAACTATAGTTGGTAAAATCTAAGAAAAATAAATAGAGATTAACTCTAATTATAAAAAAGAAGCATCATTTAGAACACATATTGTATTAAATGAAATTCATAAAATATCATTCAAATATGTTACATGAAACAACATTAAGAGCTAAAATGGATGATTTATGATAACCCTAGATTGAATTGCAGCAAATTCCCTTACCAACTTAAGGCAAATGACTTTTCTGGAGATTAGTTGTTGGTACACAATCCAAGCCATTAATTATTTTCTATTCATTTTTAGGGCATAGGGCAAGCGCCCAGCAAAGCCGTCTCAGGTAGAGGCAAAATAAAAGACGCATTTTGACACTACCTTGTTCAGTAGCGCAGACGAATTTCCATACTTTTGGTTCTCGGGTTAGGTTTTTTTATCTTCCAACTTTGAAAATTAGTTCAAGTTTCAGATTGTTCTACTGACATGGAGAGGACTTGCTGATGACGTGGGGAAATTTAGGGACAATCTGGGAAAAGGAAAAGTAAACAGGACATAATGCACGTTTCCGATATTATTTTTCCCATTAATAGTTGGATTTCATATTTCATATATTTTAGTTTCCAAAAGCATATATTTTCGATATCAGAGGGCCAAAACACAAGTTTCCCAATTTTAAACGATGTCAACCTCATGATACGAAAGCTACCAAAATATATATATATATATATATATATATATATATATTAAAAAATGTTTAAATTGGTATGTTTATTTAAAAAATGCTTAATTTTTTTTCCTAGGACTTGAAAGATCCAACGACTTTTGCCGGCTAACAAAAATAATGATCACCACACCAATTCTTTGGCAATTAAACCTTGGACAAAACCTCTTAAGACCGTAGGATGTGTTTGGTATGTCAGATTAGAAATTAGAATAGGATGAGAATAAAAATGAAATAAAATGTCTTGTTTTAGGTAAGGATTAAAAAATCACGAAACGTCGATGATATTCTCAATCATCAAACGTGGTCAAAACTCGAGTAATATTCTTGATCAAACATGGTGAATACAATAGATTTGAATTCTAGACAAAAGACGACCAATTATATATATATATATATATATATATATTAAAAGCCATTATAAAAATAAATATTAAAAGAATATTTTAATAAATTAATTAATTATAATCGTTTGATAATTAAATGAAAGTTTTCATTTAATTGAATACAAAAGGCATAAAAATTATGATGACAATTTTCCTCACAAATCTTTTTTTATATCATTAATACATTTATTAAATGTTAAAGAAATTATATATATATATATATAATTGAATTAAATAGATCATAATTTTAATATCAATTATATTTTAAAATTACTTGTATTATAATCAAATGTTGCAACATTATTCTCGAATAATATTTGACATAACTAAATGATAATTTTTTTATCAATGCACATGATATTATTATCAAATTTGATAAACTATATCATGCATATATCATTTTGGTTAATATACCAACTTTAAAAATTTTATTATTATTTATTATATTATTTTTAAAGTTTCTTTTAACATTTTCATGAATTTTAATCTATTTATCTTACTTATATTTTATATCAAAATATCCATAGATATTTCTCCATGTATCTCAATACATCCATAAAATTAAATTATCAATATATCAATCAAAACAATAAGTTCATCATTGGCGTCAGGTTGTGTTTGGCATGTCGGACTAAGAATTAGAATAGGATGAGAATGGAGATGAATTAGAATGTAAAATGATTACCTATTATGCTTTGGATGAAAACTGAAATAAGCTAAGTTGTTCACTTGGAACTATTCCCTAGGGTAAAGAGATTCATATTTATCAATTTTAAATATCAGATAAGAAGTTGGAAGAGTTGGAAAAGAGAATAGTGGACAAATCTCATGGGTTCTTATATAAAATAGGGAAATTCATCATGAATAGTGGACAAATCGCATGGGTCTAATTATATAAAATATGAAAATTACTTTATAATGAATCAAAGGTATGTTTTGTAGTGTTTTTATTTGAAGTAATTTTAATGAAAGTATTCTTTGGAAGTTTTTTTAGGATAATCACTTATTATTAAGTTTTTCTTCAGAAAATACTATGCGTGATTTTTTAGACTCTTAAAAGTGTTTCATAAATTTTGTCAAGCATCTAATTTTTTTTCAAAACATTTACACTAAAAACATTTTTTAGAATAACTGTCAAACCGACTCTAAATGTAGTAGATGTCACATGCACACAATGGCTACCCTATGTCATTCACATGACCGTCATTCTTCGAATGATTCTCTATGTATAATCCAGTGTCTACAATTCACAATATCATTTGAATTATGAATTATAAATTCTTATTGAAAAATTACACATGTTAAATTAATTTTTCATTTTTTCTTTGTTTTAAGTTTTTCTTGGATCTTGGTTCGGATGAAAAATTTAAACATATAAAGAATTGAAAAGGAAATGGAAATTTAGAAATTTAGGTTTTTTATAATATAAAAACAAAAAAGTATTTACTTGTTTGAAAGTTATACACCGTTTTTCCCAACAAAAACATGATTGTAGTTTTATGTTTCCAAATTTTTTAAGGTTATTGCAAGTATAATTGTAATAGATTATTCTCATTTTATATTGATATCGTTCATTTTGATCCCTCGTGACTTTAAATGTGTCTATATTATTAAAAGAAATGTATACATGTATAATGTCATGAACTTTTTTCTCCTATCCCATGTAGGATATCACAATCACCTCCAATCAGTCTTAAGGCTTGAAAGACTTAACAACTTGAGATGGGTAATAAAAACAATGATTACCCAATAAAATGAATTTGAACTAAAGCTACTTGCTTCTTTGAAATTTATTTTTCTATCATAGAAAAACTAAAGAATTTGAACGTATAACGGTTTTAAGTAATTTCTACTATATTTTATTTTTCTTCATATTTTTCATAGTAAATCAAATAAGAGAATTTCATGTTTCTTCCTATCTTATTTTCTTTCCATAATATAGGCAATTCAAACTCAAGCTAAAAGTTGGCATTGACATAATATTGAGGATGAATTAGCGTAACAAACATGAAAATAGTTCCTAAAGGCTCCATCAGTGTAGCATTGCTGCATAGGTTATATGCTAATTGTTAATGGGGTTCTTTGGGTAACTAGGGGAGTTAGGGATTAGAGAGTTACTCAATGACCACTTTGGTATAATAATAAGAGAATTCTCTATATATGCAAGTCAGAGTTTAGCCATTGAGGCAAAGATCCTAACCTTTCTAGAGAGTTTATTGCAAGCAAAAGCTTTAGGCCTCTCCAATCTCCTATTAGAAGTAGCTTCTACCATTCTAATATCACGGATGACCAAGGAAAAAAAAAAAGAGAACCCTAGAAGTTTGAGGGGTCATAACTTCAAATCATTGATATTCGATCAGAAATGATATGGCCATTTTGTTAGGTTCATTGTTGTTCATTGCTAAAGCAGTTGTGCAGGGAGTGTTAGCAAAGCATGGAGTAAGACATTCGGTTTCTTCTATAAGAGATTTTTTTACCTTATGGATCTATAGTGAGCATTGTCCAAACCAGTTTGGCCTATAAGATAAATTGATCTTTTTGGACACTATACACCTATTTTCATAAATATTGCATAAGGGTGTTTTATACTAATTGGGAAGATTTCTCATCTTGCTTTTTACCTACTATTTTAATACAATAAAATGGTTGTTTATGATGTTCTTAAAAAAAATATTAAAAATTAAAATAAAAGGGAACACAACTACAAAATAGCAATTAATTACTATATTTAAGGTCAGGCATTGTTAAAATTACTAGAGAAACATTGTATACAAAAATAAATTTCACATTGAACAACATATGCATTATTCTTTCTAGTACATTTTCCTTATTTTCCTCAAAGTGTTTCTCCCATTAAAGCTGGTTTTGAATGCCTAATTTCCCGACTGTACCTAGTTCAAACTCTTGTTGATAATTGTAAAATGTACAAGGTAGGAACAAAAAGAATAATAATAGAAAATGTTCACAAGGAGACTTATCAGAGTGAGATAGAAAAATTAGGTTCCCAGCATCAGAAATCTCATTTAAGAACAACCTTCAACTTGCTCTGCACTTGCTCCCTAACATTCCACTGCACCCCAAAATCATAGCCAAATTCCAGGTTATTAGTCATTACCTGTAATCAAGACGAAATACTAATCACTTGTACAAAATCCCCTAAACATGAAATACCTGCAACTCGTTTATCTCCTCATCTGTAAGTGAACGCTCCATGGACCAGTATGCTATCCGATAACATTGACTGGTCATTCCTTTGTTGTTGGTGAAATTGTCGATCAATTGCACCTGGAAGTCAAAAATGTATCTTATAGTTTAGAAAACTTCAGAATGGAGCTTCACTTTCAGGCACTAGGAAAATAGGGACTTATTATGGCCACTGTTTCACTATAGATCAGATTGTCAACAATCATCTTGGAATATAGGACAAATTTTGAACGAAAAACCGACTACGATCCTATTATTTAGAGAATAGTAATTTCTCAATTTTAACCTCTTTATAAACCTTCAATATTGGAAACACTTTAAAAGAATATCAACTTCCAAAGCCTCTCTTTATCACAATTATATGTTTGGCATCAATGAATCAGAGTGGAGGTCTTCGTAAGTTCACCATCTGGAGTCCTCCCACTCATATTAGCATGTCCAATTCCTGATGGCACTCAAAGCTATGAAGGAAGAACATGTTATTTCCTATACGGACACAGCAGCTCTGCAACCTATGAAAAATGATGCAGGGGACCCAGACCAGTTACCCACCCTCACAAAGGAGAAAAGATACTGGATGCTCCCAGAGACTATTCAGGTTGTCAATGACCAGATTTTCTAAGCTTGGCTTTGTGCAAACTGGATCTATTATTGCAACTGATGGTAGATAGAAAAGAAGAGAGAGGATCTCTTTTATGAGCAGCTTCAGAGGATGGAATTGGTCCATAACTGCCTCAGTAGCTTCATGACAACAATATTATTTTCATGGAAAGTCCAAGAACTGAAAAGTGAAATAAAACTAGGGGTGTGTAAAAAACCAATTAAATGGACAAAAATGATAGAACTGAGCCACACTGGCCTGAACCAATCAATTTTTGAAGATTTTTCAACAATTTTGGTTTTCTAAAAAAAACTGAACTATGCCATTTAGAAAACAAATAATAAACCAAACCAAACCAAAAGTTATATACATACACCTATAATATACAATAACCATTAGTTACGTTATTAATTTGGCACACTTCTTTCACACTCGATAGAATCCCAAACCAAACATAGTTTTTCATATTTTTGAACTACTTAGTATGATAAGCATAGACTATAACAATAGTCATTCATGCGGCTGTGTTACAATAATATGATTTGAAATGAGTTACAATGATGTAATTTGAGCAACCTCTAAAGCAACTTGTTGTAATAAACTATTTTAAGCTTTTTGACCAACAATGTCCTATTATGAGCTTTTTGGTTTTGGCCCAAATTAATTATAAAAAATAAAAAAATCAGTGTTTGTTGTTGACCGAAATATAGTAAATTAACTTATATCAATTATTGTTATCAAACAGAACTGAACCAATCAGTTCTCTCTTTAAGTTCAATTAGTCTGGTTCCTAATACATAAAACCAATTAGGCCAATTTGGGTTCCTAATACATAAAACCAATTAGACTGGTTTGGTTTTATTTTAAAGTTCAAAACTAAACAAACCAAACCCTGAACACCCCTAATTAAAACACAAATTGGTTCGGTGCTTTCAGTGTAACTATACAAATGGTTAGGAAAATTCTACTAAGTGAACCATGAAGAGAGCTATAGCTAATGAACAATTTACAAGAAGAAACATAAAAAGGCATACCTCCTTGACAAGATCTCCAGCAACTCCTCTTACAACCTCACATAAATTGTTTTCTGTGAACGACTCATTAATCCAAAAACTCATGTCCTTGTAACAAGGAGGATACTGCAAAAAGACGATAGTCAGTTTCTAGCAGCCAATAGAGAAGGTTACAAGGGGCTCTAACAGGTATAAATATTTAGTTATTATGTTGTGTGTAATTAATCTTTTCGATTTCAGAATGTAAAAGACAAATTTGCATAAAGGACTTTTTCTGGTTATACTTAAAAATGCAGGCCCCCAAAATGTCTTGGATCCTTTTGCATGAAAATTATGCAATAGTTTCAATTAACACAACATCAGAAGAAGATACTACTATTATCAAACTGAGAAAAATATAAGCAATACCTTTGAAAATGGCTTGAACTTGACCCCAAGCTGGCCCTTTGAGAACTGCATACAAAGCGTTTAAATTAAACATTCAGGGAACCTAAATCAGACATTAAGAATGTCAACAAGGTCAATTTTCAGCATGCTTTATTTTCCTAAGGATATCAATTTTGGAAATGATTACTTAACCACAAAGACATAGAAAAGGAGAATAAAATAAAATACAGTATCATTTACTGAATTAGGGAATTACTTGAGAGGTGAACCGCTCATCAGTTGACCAGAAAAGCCGAATATCAGGTATCCCAAACAGAACCATTGCTAGCCGTTCCAATCCAAGCCCAAGCAACATTACCTGTTTTCCCACTTTTCTTTAATATTTCTTGCTCTGTCACCCCACAACCTAAAACTTCCAACCATTTCTCCTGATAAATTATCAATGGATGTTGCCTAGTGAGATCATAGCAGTTCCGCCAAAAAACTATAGGCAATAATTGTCAAATAATAAGTTAATACAAAACTATTCAAATTAAAACCATTCATTTGGAGATGTCAATGTAATGGCATAATGGTTTCATAATTCAATGGCAATAAAAGGATAATGGTTTGCTACTTCAAGTAGATAATCATACAATAAAATTTCACTGAGGCATTACAGAAATGCTAGTCCAGGGATTTGAAACTTTCTTCTCTGATACATCCCAACTCATGTTCTGAAGTTAAAAATTTCTATCTAAGGTATTGTGAATTTAGAGTGGAAAACAAGAGTCAAATATGATTATGTAACTAAAAATAAAAGAGAAATCAGGAAAAATTAATAAATTCCTAAAGTTGAATCTAAAACCAATCTTGACTAATGATGGCCTCTAACAACCCCTAGTCAAGTGACTTGTTACAACCCCTTTCCAAGTGGCCCAGTTTTGGCTCATGGCCCTGGGAAGTGCTTTTTAGCAGCCCTTGGAGGTTCTACTTAGTACTTACTCTTCAGTCTTTTCCATAGATTTTCTGAACAGTTAGTCCTAAAATAGGAAGTTAATACTGGTAAATTTATGAAAATTCCAAGAAAGGATATACACAGGACCCTAATTGTAGGTTCTTCTGCTGAAGAAACATAATCAAGGCACCTATTCTGAGAATGCATCTTTTACAACCTACAAGATAAAACATTTACTTCTTGAAAAAGTAGCCTGACTTTTCAAGGGATCACTTCAATAAAAATCTCAAGAAAATTGTATTATAAACTGGCCTCATGATCACTGAACCAGCTGCATACTGAACACTACGACCAATTAAAAAGGTATTATCCCTTCTAAAAACTCTCTTTAACTCGCCCAATCCTGTTCACACAAACACACAAGTTGCATTCAATGTAGCTATGTCACTATGAATTCATTCATTTTCCTAGAGTTCCTCATTCGGTCAACCAGCACATTTGGATAGCATGTTCAGTGTAACCATGCAAGCAGAACAGGAGCACCAATGCTCATGGTTAACACAATAATGTAGTAATTGGATCCCTGAGGTTAGCTTGTAAAAAGAACTTTTACTGCCAGATTTGGGGACATGGCTCTTCTCTGATGCTATAATCGTGTTTGTTAGCAAATGCATTTTTAATTATAAATAGTGCCTTCATGAAATTTAGACTGTACTGGGTTGTTGAATATTGTAATTTTCTTTTTCAAAAGCGTATGACCAAATGACTCCAAAATGTTGACGAAATTAAAATAATATCATCAGTGAAAAATGAGTTTATGAAAAACAATTTTATTATTAATTTATCAAATAATTATATGATTTTTAAAGTTTTTGAGAAAGTCGATTTCTCACCAAATTTTTTTTTTTAGTGAAAATCATCACTTGAAGATACATTTTCCACTTATTTATTTAGTTTGAGAAAATAGTCTATTTAAGAGACAATTTCCCACTTTTTATATATATATATTTTAAATTCGGACCTTTTTGAAATTCTCACTTTCTTGTTTTGGTTTTGGTTTTTTATTTTTATTTTATTTTATTTTATTTTATTTCTTATGAAAAATTCTCACCTTTTTTTTATAAAAAAAATAGAATTATATCTTCAAAAAATGATTTTCTATTTTTTACAATTTTATTATTTTTTAACAAAATCGCCTATTCAAAAAATTATTTCTTATTTTTTTTAAGACAGTTTTTCCCTCATTTTATTTGGAAATTGTCCCTTTAAAGAGACTGTTTTAACTAAATAATTTTTTTTTAAAGAAAGTAAATTGTCTTTTGAAAAGATGATTTTTCTAAAAAATATTTTCTTTTTTTATCTATCCAAAACTATGATATATTTGAAATTATTTTTCTTATTAGGATAATTTTAGAATTTTTTTTTTTTTAAACTATCGTACTGTGAAAGGTTAACAAATGCATAGAGATTGGACTCTTAAGGCCCAAATTATGATTTGGCATACTTTGGATGATAATAGGCCCAGTCGGGATTTTATATACTTCAATGTGGATTTCAGTCTAAGTTTTGTTTATGAGTCTAGTCAAAGGATCACAAGTGTTCTTATTTCCAAAATCATTAATGCTTTACATTTTCAAGAGTCTTTCAATTTTTTTTATCAGTTCACATTGTTGATTTTCCAACTTCATTAGTATTGCCATTAGCTCCAAAAGAGTCTAAGGTCTAGAGTTATAGTGTATAAAGTTGGTTCATTTATCTCATACAAAACCTTCCAACTTTCAATGTAATCAATCAGGTGCAGCCTCCAGTTTGAATGATCACAGGTTGTCTCCACGAGAACCAATCAGATGACACCTTATTATGAACCAATCGTACTGCGATAGTTCAACTTGTTTGCATGATGCAAACTGAACTTAAGTGTGAAGCCTAAGATTTGGAAGTGATCCCTAGAGTCCCAACATGTTTTCTTTTACCTTTCTGTTCAGCATCAATTTTGGCATCAGAGCAAGCTGAGATCATGATTACAAGACCTAGCAGGAGTTTCAAAATAGATTTATCTAATAGTCAACATGATGAGATACTATGTGGTGATGGAACAGCTTGATAGCCTGCATATTCGACTAAGCAACATTGAGACACAAATATCTCAGCCCACTAATGATTTAGCACGTGTTGTGCAAGGAGAATTATCTCAAATTAATAACAACAAAAACTTGGAGGAACATCGGTCATGCACCACAATATCCTATATCTGAATGGGCTACAGGACTACCTCAAACAAGGTGCAAACCTTGTGAAACTGCTGAAGATATCACAAGGAAAGTAAAAGGAGAAGTTCTAATTTGAAGGGCAATGCTACTCAATTTCTTGATTGGCTAGCTACAATTGAGGACTGTTTTGATTGGTATGTATGAATGATGAACAGAGAGGGTGGTTTACTAAAATGAAACTAATAGGCTTAGCAAAAGATTAGTGGACAGATGTTGAAAGAGATACTAGGAAGATGGGAAGATGAGGCTACCACCTGTCAGCACATGGCAGGAGATGAAGGATAAGCTATGTGAAAAATACATGCAGGATCAATTATTGTAATAAGTTATGTAATCACCTCATTACTATGAATCAGAACAACATGTCTGTTGCAGAGACCAAAGTACATGCAAAGATATCATGAGCTAAAGACTTGGAGTCAAATAGTAGAAGATCCAAGGGCAAACTCTTGCTTGATTCAAAGCTGGATTGAGACCTAAAATGAGAAGAGAGTTGATGCATCAGCCATTATACAGCCTAGAACTTTTTTTTTTTTTTTTTGATAAGTAAAAGGAAATGCATTAATAAAGAGGCAAAAAGCCACAAAGCATACAAGGGGTATACAAGGCGGCTAGGGCCTCAAAAAACAAAGACAAAAAGAATCACCTCCCCTTAAGTGGGTGCTACCCACTCCAGGAAGCCTATAAGAGAGAAAGTCTCCTCACCTAAATACAATTTGGCCCAACTCCACAAATTACAGACAAAAAAATTCTTTAACTTCTGAATATTCAACACACCCCCCCTAAAAGCTAATCTATTCCTCTCCTTCCATACCGTCCAAAAAATACACAACGGAATGGAATCCCAAACCTTTTTCCTTTTCTTCCCCACAAAGGAGCCCCTCCAACTAATTAAGACCTCCTTTACAGTTTCTGGAAAGACCCATTTAACATCTACTAACCCAAGGACAATATCCCACAAAGCTCTAACCACTATACAATGTATAAGGATATGATTTACATTTTCTTCTTCACACCCACACAAAAAACAACAATTCAGAAGTTGCACCCCTCTTCTTTGTAGTCTATCCAGAGTAAGCACCTTCCCCCACGTCGCCTCCCAAGCAAAGAAGGCGACTTTAGTTGGCACCCTAGCCACCCAAATACTTCTTGAAGGAAAGCCGGTTTCATTAGGATTGGTCAACAAGCTATAAGCTTCCTTGACCCTGAACTGACCATTTCTTCCTTGCCTCCAAAAAACTGAGTTTTCCTCCAAAGAAGGCCTATGACCCCTTAGCACATGGAGCAAATCCCCAATCATATCTAGCTCCCAATCATTGAAGTCCCTCAAAAAATTTAGGTTCCAACCTCCTTGACCAAAATGTTGGTCCCACATTTCCTCAACCGTTGAACTCCTTTGAACAGCCATGATGAAGAGATGAGGAAAGCAATGGGATAGCACTGTATCAGTACACCAAACATCTGTCCAAAATCTGATCTTGGTGCCCTTCCCAGCTCGGAATATCATGTTATCCCAGCACCAATCTGATTCTTTCCAAATCTCCTTCCAAACCCCTACTCCAACCGCCCCATTAGCCTTCTTTGGCCTCCATCCAAGACCCTCTTGCCCATACTTCACCGTAATCACTTGCTTCCAAAGATTATCTTTGTCACAAGCATACCTCCATATCCACTTTCCAAGCAAGGCTTTGTTCAACATGGCTAGCTTCCTAAGGCCTAGCCCACCCTTTTCCTTGTCTGTACAAACCACCTCCCAATTAAATAGATGAATTTTCCCCTCCAGATTTCCCCCTCCCCACAAGAAGTCCCTTTGCACTTTTCTCTAGCCTTCTAGCAACAATCTTGGGCATTCTAAAAATAGGCATTTGATAGATTGGCATGCTAGCCAAAGTACTTTTTATTAAAGTGATTCTTCCCCCTTTGGAGATATATTGCCGTTTCCAAAGCACAGGTCTCCTCCTTACTCTCTCTTCCACCCCATCCCACATATAAGGAGCTCTATTAGGAGCCCCTAGAGGAAATCCCAAATACTGAGAGGGTAAGGACCCCACCTTACAGCCTAACTCAACAGCCAACTCTTCAATCTCCTCTACCTCTCCAACTGGAATAATTTCACTTTTGGCTAAGTTAATCCTTAGATCTGAAGCCGCTTCAAACCAGAGTAAAATCCAACTTAAGTGAGTTAGATGCTCCTTACTAGTCTCACAAAACACAATTGTGTCATCAGCAAAAAATAAATGGGAGATATTCAAAGAGGATCTGCTGCCACCCCTAATGCTACACCCTGATAAAAATCCCCCCTCCATGGCTCTCCTAATAAGAACATCCAACACTTCCATTCCCATAACAAAGAGATAAGGAGATAGGAGATCTCCTTGTCTAAGGCCCTTAATGCTAGGGAAGAAGCCAGAGGCACCCTATTAACCAAAACTGAGAATTTGGCTGAAGACAAGCAACTCCACATCCACCCCAACCACTTAGACCCAAAGCCCATCTTTTGCAAAACTTTCAACAAAAACTTCCAATTGATGTTGTCATAAGCTTTTTCTATGTCCAATTTGCAAATAAGGCCCTTTTCGTTTCGTTTCTGCCACAAGTCTATCACTTCATTTGCAATTAAAGAAGCGTCAAGAATTTGTCTTCCCATCACAAAGGCATTTTGAGAAGTGGAGACCACCTTTCCAACCACTTTCTTAAGCCTGTTAGCTAGCACTTTAGCCAATAACTTATAAAGCCCCCTCAGAAGACTAATAGGTCTAAAATCTCCAAGGTCCTCAGCCCCACTTTTCTTGGGAATCAAAACTAGAAAAGTATTGTTGAGGCTCTTGAGGAAAAAACTATGCTCGTGGAATTCCTTGAACATTTCTAGGATCTCCTCTTTAACAAAGTCCCAACAACTTTGCCAAAAAGCCATAGTAAAGCCATCCAGACCAGGGGCTTTATCCTCATTCATCTCCATCAAAGTCGTATGAACTTCATCCTCTGTAAAAAGACTCTCCAGATTTTTTGCTTCTTGCTGACTGATTTGATCAAGCTGAAGCCTTCCAATGTCCGCCTTCCACCCCGTATCTTCTGATAGTAACTGATGAAAAGCATTAGCAATTCCTTCCCTAATCTCCTGCTCCTCTGAAAGCCATTCCCCATTGATCTTAATTATGTCCAAAGAATTGTTTCTATGATGGGCGTTTGTCATACGATGGAAGAAACCCGTGTTTCTATCCCCCTCCCTCAACCAGATCTCCCTTGAAAGCTATTATACAGCCTAGAACATGCTTTTCAATTTGCATTAGATATGGAGGAGTACTTGGGATGTGAGTTTCATCCATAGAACCAGTGCAGAGAAGGTTCACTGATGTAGGTTGCAGTGCAAGAATAGGCCAATTCAAGCCATTTATCCAACCTACAAGGTCTAAGTTGTAGTCTTCTAATGCCGTTAGTCCTAAGGGTAAGGTTAATAGGTGTTTTAAGTGTCGACAACCTAGCCAAATAACCTAAATTGTCCAAAGAAAAATTTGTACATCAGAATGGAGCATGAAGAAGAACAAGAACAACAAAAAGATGAAGAAACCGAAATTCATTTGATTATAGAGCCTATGATCCTGATGACTATAGATGTTGCTCAAAAAGAACTACCATAGATGTTGCTTGAAAAGACCTACCATAGATGTTGCTCAAAAACCTTCCTCTCTACACAACATTCAGCATGCTTATAGATTTTATGGCAAGGCCTCAATTGCCTAATCTTCCAGCCTATCATATGAATCCAAGTGAGCATGAAGCACTAAAAGGACAAGTGGAGTAGTTGCTGTCCAAGGGAACTATTCATGAAAGTTTAAGCCCTCATGCTGTCCCTGCCTTGCTAACACCAAAAAAATAAGATAGTAGTTAGCAGTCACACTACTAACAAGATAGCCATCAAGTATCAATTTCCTATCCCTTGATTCAATCATATGTTAGATATGACATGATGGCTGGCTCTTGCATATTTTCAAAGATGGATTTAAAGAGTAGATATCATCAAATAAGCAGTATATTGGAAAATGAATGGAAGACGGACTTTAAAACAAAAGATGGCCTCTATGAGTGGCTAGTCATGCCTTCTGGCCTTTCAAATGCCCCTAGTACATTCATGTGCTTCATAAATCAAGCACTTCAGCCATTTATTGAAAAGTTCCTAGTTGTTTACTTTGATGACATCTTAATTACATCAAGACCAAAGGAGATCACATCTCCCATCTATGGCAAGTTATGACAGTTGTTCGCCAAGAAAAGCTCTACATAAATTTCAAGAAATGCTCTTTCATGATCTCAGCAGTAGTATTCTTAGGCTTGTTGTTTTGGCAAAAGGATTGGAAGTATGAATGAAGTAAAAGCCATCCTAATTCCCAACACATCACAACAAGTACAAAGTTACCATGGGCTAGAAATGTTCCATGGACATTTCATCATAAGTTTCAGCAATGTTACAGCCCCTATAATTTATTGTGTGAAGAAAAATCAGTTGAATTGGACCAAGGCAACATCACAGGCTTTCAAAGAAATTGAGAAAATGTTAATTGAAGCACTGGTTTTGCAGCTTCCAAATTTTCCGGGAGGTGTTAGAAGCGGCATGCAATGCATCAAATATAAGAGTTAGAGGTGTCCCTACTGCATTTCTCAGCAAAAAGCTTAATGAAGCAAAACAGAAATATTGTACCTATGACAAAGAATTCTTTGCAGTGGCTCTTAGCAAATTGGCATACACTCTTTCTTCTATTGCTGTACAAGTTGTTGGATTTGACTCATTCAAGAGACCTTATCCTTCTTCCAAAGATTTTAGCACTATATGCGTTGCTTTAGTGCTTGGAAATTCGGGAGAATATGGTGATTTTTTACATGATTGATATTGCTTCAAAGGGACTCGGCTTTGCTTACCCAAAACATCATTTCGTCATGCTGGAGAAACAACTGGTCATTTTGGAAGAGATAAAACCATTACAATGGTGGAAAATCATTTTTATTGACCAAGTCTGAAAAAAGATGTGGCTAAGAATGTCTCCAGACATCAAACCTACAAATTATCAAAGAGGCAAAGGAAGAATACAGGTCTATACATGCCACTTCTGTGCCACATGAGCCATGGCTAGACCTATGCATGGATTTTGTCCCTGGTTTGCCGAAAACTATCAGAGACATGATTGCATACTTGTAGTGATAAATCATTACTCCAAGATGGTACAATTTATCCCATGCTTAAGGACTAAAGATGTTGCCTGATTGTTAAACTCTTCTTCAAGGAATACCTATCAAAAAAAAAAAAAAAAACTCTTCTTTAGGGAAATTGTTCGCCTTCATGATTTTCCTAAACTGGATGGGAGGTCCATGAGTTACTTCTAGTGAACTTTATGGAAAATACTGAATGCCAAACTAAAGTTTTCTTTTGCTTTTCACCCTCAAACAGATGGCCAAATAGAAGTTGTTAATTGAAGCTTGGATCATTTACTTCACTGCCTAGCTGGAGATCAGATCAATGGCCGAATTTGCAAATAATAGCTCCCTGAACAGGTCTATTGGTCACAGTCCTTTTGAGATTGTGACTGAATCACTTCCTAAAAAGCCTATGGATTTGGTTCCTTTAACAATGGATGCATGACCTAGCATTGAAGCCGATGCTTTTAGTGAGCATATAGATGACATACATTATCATGTTCAATGAAAATTCTTTTCATCAATGAAATTATAAGTCATATGATTACATGTTTTTCCTGCTTGCCCATCAAATAAATAAATAAGTCATACAATGATGTGAAAAGAAAATTTGCTGAACTTATTGAAGGTAATATGGTTATTGTGTGAATAAGGCCCGAACAATATCCTAGAGGTGCCTATAAGAAACTCCACTCAAAGAAAGTTGGTCCCTATAAAATTCTCAGGAAAACAAGTCCCAACGCTTATGTACTTGACTTGCCAGAAAATATGGGCATTAATAAGATTCTAATATTGAAGACCACACCCTTTATCCTAATCTTAAAGCTGCTACATCAATTAATGGTCCAAATGGTCATCTTCTACCAGCCCCTTGATTGAAAGAGAAGATTGAAAAGTTGTTAATCACTAAATTGTTTCAACCAGAAGAGGAGGTTATCAAAAGTATCTTGTGAAATGGAGAGAAAGGCCACTTTGAGATTGTATGTGGATCACAAGCAATGAATTTCAGCAGTTGAATTGTGATCTTTATGAGAAATTTCATGCCTTTAACTTGTCAAGGTTGAGTTTTCCAAAGGGCGTGGGGGGTATTGGAGTGTTCTTATTTCCAAAGTCATTAATGCTTTATATTTGTAAGTGCCTTTTAATTTTTATTTATCAGTTCAAGTTTCTGATTTCTCAGCTTTATTATTACTGTGATTGGTTCCAAAGAGTGTTAGGGGTCTTAAGAGTCTTAGGGGTCTTAGGGTTGTATTTACAAAGATGATCACTCTATCTTCTAAAAGGATTGTGAAACCAAGGTTTGGTTAATCTTGATTTTGATGATAACAAAACAAGATTGAGAACTAATGATTATATTTCAAGTGTGATTAGACAAGACGATTTCCAAAGTGGCAATCACAAAGACAAATCAAGCCAAGAAGAAATCATGAAGAAGAAGACCACCTCAAAGAGAAGTGTTTTTTAAGACCCAAGTTTCATAAGATCTCTTTGTAAGGTTGTTGGTGCACTAGGATTTTCATACATTACATTCTTTACTTATGCACCAAAATCATCCAAGATTTATTTTGTTTTAAATATTTTAAAAATTGGATGATTTCATGTTTTCAACTAAAACCTTGTGTTAAATGTTTTTCAAACTTGTTTTAAAAGGTTTTAAGTTGAAAAAACTTGGTTGTTGAGCCAAAAACGGCTCAACCGGTTGAACCGGATGAGGAACTGGTCGACCGCCAACTCAATTGGTCTAGGTCTGGGTCGACCCCCAGCTCAACCGGTCGAGGTCCGGGTCGACCCCCAGCTCAACCGGTCGAGGGTGCAAAAAACTTTCTCTTTCTTCCAGAACGGTTGTTCAACCGGTCAAGGTTGAACCTCAACCAGTTGAGGTCCGATCGAAGTCCAACGGTTACCTGCCAAGTATTAAATGCTAACGGCTAGTCAACCGGTCGACCCCTAGCTCGACTGGTCAAACCCCTAACGGCTAGTTTGACTTTTTTCTTCTATAAAAAGGTTCTAATCTTCATTGTTTCAAGAGTTTAACCTTCCCAAACCTTTCTTGAATATATTTGAGCCTTGGAAGAGTGTTTTTGAGTGCATCATTATTCTAAAACTTGCATATCCTTAGTGCACCTTTCAATCCTAGTTTTCTTGTATCATTTGAGCTTAAAGTTTTTGTACTAGGATTTTGTGAAATCATTTATTTGTAAATCTTTGAGAGGAAGTTTCTCAAGTGTGGGGTATCACTTAAGGGGTTGTTCAAGATTGGGATATCTCTTGAGAAGTGTAAAAGGTGCTTGGAGCCAAAAGTTCAAGAGGGTGAATTGGAACCATAATCCAATTATATTACTTGAAGGCTTGGTTTGGAAGCCTTGAATTAGTGGAACCTCAAGCTTGGAATTAAAGCTAGAGGAGAGTGGATGTAGGCCGGATTGCGCCAAACCACTATAAAATCTTGTGTTTGCATTCTCTCTTCCCTACTCTTTTAATTTATATGCAATTGTCTTTACATTGTTTATTATATACTTGCATATAATTGTCTCTTACATTCACATAGTATAAATTTGCAAAAAGAGACCATCATCCTATTCACCCCCTCCCCTCCTCTAAGGTGATTACCATAGGTTGGATTCTCCTAATTTTTCTAACAAGGATCAATGAATGAAAACATAAAACCTTCCAGCTTTCATCGTTTTCTTTTTTGTGTGATGAAAACTAAACCTATATGCGAAGCCTAAGGTTTTTGGAAGTAATTCCTAGACTCCTATCATTTTTTTCTGGTACTTTTCTGTTCTGCATCAGTTAGGGCATGAAGCACAATGCATCAAATATGTAAGAGCAACTAAAGTGTACATATCATTCACTACAAGGAACAGGGAAAGGAAAACATTCAATCCATAACAGTGTTGCCAGCATTCCATTTGCTGGAAATAGTCATTGGCATGTTGCCATTTGACATGGACATGCGTTCTGGAAAAAGATACTCCTCAAAGCAAGAATTTTTTAATTACTGTGTGGAACATCAGTGTTTGTGTATGCCTACTAGCATGTGTGTATGTATGCTTATGAATTTCTCCTTCAATAGTGACACTAAAAAATGTTGCCATAAAATAAAATACAAAAATGTCTTGAAGTCATAAATATACATTGAAGAAAGCAATGCCTTCATAATAGGTCCTGTAAGTCCAAAATAAAAGGACATAATGCATCCTCTTTTTCACATTTGGCGACAACAAAGAGCCCCACACCCCCTCCCCGCATCAGAGGAGTAAGAAAAACAAAGAAACTAAAAGAAAAAAAAAAGTGACAACTAATTTTGTTTCTACTTTTATATTATTTTATCATCAACATTACTGTTATTACTGTTATTATCAGTCTATGAATCTTAGTGTCTTCAATAACAAATGAAAGCCACACATGCCAGCAATGGAATAAACTAAAGTTCACATTTTTTAAATGACTTTTACCCTTTCTTTCAAAAGGTAACAACAGAAAAATGAAATGGAGCCTGTTTCTACTAAAATTAGTTCAAAAACAAAGTTTTAAAGAAATTCAAAATATATAGTGCTAAAATGTAACCACCAGCCAGATCAAAAGCACACCTAAAAATATATCTCCAGCGCATTTCCACATTACCTGCAAATTTCAACAGATTTAACCCATGCAGATTCTATACAGTATATGGTAAACCCCAAGATGAAAACTACCTTTCTGATAGATTTCAGAAATTTCAATAACAATAGCACTCTTAAATGTTTCTTTAGGTAATTTGTCAATGATTCTTAACAAGTACCTTGAGAATCACAAATAATTCTCTACATTATTCTGGACTATCTTGATTTGACTTCTAAATGACCAACCTGCTTTTGCATAACATGAATTGCTTTCCCCACTTAAATTTATCATTTTATTATTTCATTATTCCCCCCCCCCCCCCCCCCCCCCCTTTTACTTGCAGTATTTCCCAGATTTTGAATTATTAGACCTGGAAAATAATTCCTTAACCCATATTTCTCACTGCAGCATCCATTGATAGTATTAAGTTTGCATCTGATTAAGACAATCTCCTGATCTAAGTTTACCAAACAAGTGTTGCACCAAACCCTCAAGACATTTCTTTAAATCCTCAGCCGCATAAGACTTGCCATCCATTCCAGATGTCTCCCAATCACCTGGAAAGAAGACACGAACACCTTCCATCTGCATGATAAGTTATTGAACTGAAGAAAACATTAAGAAACTTGTTAATAGAAAACAATCATTGATCAAATCAAAGACAAGAAACCTAATGAAAAACAGGGTAGTGAGTTGAATCAATGGAATCTCTATGATAAACATCTCCAGTCACAAGGAAATGAGTGTGTCCCCTCCTCAACAGCTCTGCTTGATGAGCACTAGTGTGGTACCTCAAGACAGTTTGAGAGTCAATGTAGCATGTATCATTGTAACTCCTACTGATGTGATCAAGAGGAACTAAGACATCATCAAAATTCTGCAAGAAGTAGAATTTCTGGCATAAGAATTCACAGAAATATGGATAAGAATTTTGGAAGCAGACATTGACCAAAACTCCCACGCCTTATAAATAGGATCTATCTTGAGGATTTAGTAGGTTGTTTTGTTGAAACTTAAATATCCAATCTTAATAAGAGGGAAACGGTGATGGCCAAGAGAATGGATTAAAGATAGAAGCACAACCATGAAGAACATTAACAAACAAGCTTTAAATCCAATAACTATTAGTTATTAGTTTGAATATGCTTGTGTAAAGAGAAAGAGGAAACCAGTGACCATTTAATCTTGTTTTGCAGAAAGGCTACAATGCTTTGGAGTTTGATTTTCTCCCTTTTTGGTGTGCAGTGGGTTTTGCATTCTTCGATTAAAAGGAATTTGCTTGGTTAGTATGGTGCCTTTATGGGTAAGAGAAGGGAGAAGTCTTGGAGGGTCGCCCCTTTATGCTTAATGTAGACTTTACGGAAGGAAAGAAACGAAAGAGCATTTAATGATATCGAACAGTCCGACCAAGCTTTAAAACATTTCTTTTTGTATACTCTTGCAAATTGAGCTAGGGTGTTTATAGAGGATCATACTTTGTCTATGTTTGATTTTATGGAGTGGCCATATGTCTAGTTAGGGGAAAGGTTTTTTGTCTTCTTTGCCTAGTTTCTTGGGCAATCTGTTTGTATACTTCATGTGTACTGTTTTCGCCACTTCTAGGCACTTCTAATACAAGCTCTTATTTACCTAGCAAAAAAAAAATTAGTTTGAGTGTTAGCAGGTAATAACCATTGAAGCCATAAATTTTAAGCCATTGAAATTCAACATAAGCAAGCAAATGGCTGTGTTGAGTGACCTGGTATTATATGCATTAACAGCAAGAGTTAATGCAGGGCATTCTATTCCGGATAAGCCTGAAGACTCGTGACACAAACTTTTAATTTTGAATGTTTATTTTGAAAAATAGATAAAATAATTAAAATTAGTTAATAATTTTGGAAATATAGATACAGAAATTGCATAACCAAACTCCAAATTCCAGACCAAAATGCAGCTCATTATCTAGTCATGCCATCACAAAACACCTAAAAGCTTCATGGCTTCTGGAAAGACTCTTTGATGCACACATCACAACCTAGATTCAGATTAGACCTCAACACACTACTGCAAAATCTCTAGTCAGATTTGTGATCTCAAGTCAAGCCAAAGTTGATGCTAATTTGTTTTCTTCCTGCTTTGCCAAAGAATTTAGCTCCAAAGAGGTATGGAGCAAAAGGTACCTACCATGCCATATTCTAGATATCTCGGCAAAGAGAAAATAAAGAACCCTAAAAAAAAAAAAAACCATATAATAATGAACCTCTCCAAGAAGTTTTGGAAATCCATAAACTTCATTGGTTCATTAGGTAATATGATGCAACATATCTCATTAGACCTAGGCCTTTAAATTGTAAAAAGTTTATGAATCATATGTTGCTAAGCTCTCCTTTTCAATAATATGCAATTAGCGAACTACTCATATATTTTTGGCCTTTGGCTAATGTAATTATATTTTCTCATCAAGAAATATGTGTGGTTCTTTCTCCCCTATTAAGTAAGTTCCCCTGTTCAACAATTCCCAACCAATAAGCTTCACAATGCATAAGTCATAGTGTCATACAAATAAATTAATTATCTTTCTTTCTCCTCCTAATATCTAGCTTCACATTTCATTCAGTAGTAATTCCAATTTATCAAAACTAGCAAATTTATTTTATCAAACACTTTACACTTTAACTATCCCCACAAACAAAAATCCATCAAAATAGGCATGTTTCAATGAGCCTACTCTTGACACCATAGCCCAGGCTAAGAACTGTTACATGTAGTTGTGCTTAGAAGAAGTTATCTTGAATAGTAGTAGATCCTTCCAGTAGTTCATTGACAGTTTGGGAGGTAGGGGCACTTTCTGCTGCTTTTCTTCATTGTTGTTTCTTTCAATTTTGATGCCCAGAGTAACTTGTCGGCTACAAGTGCACTTGGATTATATCCTCCTTTGTGTCCTTTTATAAATAGTATCTACTCATGACTGGTCAAAAGCAATAGCTGATAACATACATTTGCACCATATAAAGTCCAAGTTGTGAGTTTATAAGCTACCACTACTGCATAAAAGTTTGAGTGAAATATGCACTTGCTCTGTAATAATTTTCGGTTCCATTAAGCATTTGTAATGGACTTCTAATATTTTATCAATCATCTATTTTATGACATTGTTATATTTTATGATAAGACGTGCAGATCATGCTTTATAATTATGCTTGTAAGTACAAGACAAACATGGGGTTTATAACAATGACAATTTCTCATGCCTAAGAAGAGTTTCATATTTTGGGTTCTTTATAAATCTAATGGCGAGTTAGAAATAATTTGATAAATGCTATTTAGATTACTGAATATTATTTGATGTGAAAAGTGTTCAATTAGTAGAAATTGCACTAGTCATGAGCCTGAAGATTATATTGAAGAACACAAAAGGGGGCACAACCCAAAGTACGCTCAGAGAATACAAGCTGCAACTGAACACCTATAAGAGAGAAGAGCAGCAAATACTAAAATAGATAGCAAACAGCCCCATGCATTAGATCCCACCTAAGCTCTCCATGAAATCCAATAATTTCTACTCCTATTCAAACTATTTCCAAAAGCTTTTATTTTGAAAAAAATTTCCAATTACAAACTTATATTATTCTAATTAATTATTATCATTATGACAATTGTGTTTAACTAAAATTCATAAATATTATTTTTCTCCTGCAATACTATTAGAGAATTTTTACAATCTCCATCAATGCTAAGTACCAAAATAATGATAATAGTAGGTGTTGTAAATATATTCTTTGCTTGCCTACAACAAAGAAAAAAATTAAATAAATCAATTTAAAAGGACTAAAATAACTTGTAAGTGATTGAGAATGCTATGACTTATATTTTCCTAAGAGACAACATGTCCCTTTGAATCATAGGTTGTCTAATGTCCCTCTCAAAACATAAATTAACTTTCAATTTTTTTTTAAACAAAACAACTTTCCTGAATTTTTTCTCACTTGTATCATGATAGAGAAATATATACCCATACGATACATATCTGCAAGACTATCTTTGTATTTTTTACACAAAAGCTAGGTCAAACAAACCTTTTCCTTAATAGACCACTGTAAGTACCATGCCTTTATTTTACCAAAGGAATTTCAAATTTGGAGTACATCCAGAATACTGCATTTAAGAGTTGAATAAACATTGGAGAGAATTGATAAACCTGGTAAACTGAATACCTGTTCTGGACTTTTTTTTATATGTAAGTTTGGATACTAGGTTCCCTACTTAGAACATCGTCGATGGAATAATTGGCAACAGATACAAATACCACTTTCATGGACTCTTAAATGTTAAAACACCAAGGACAGGACAGAAACCAACAGGAAATGGGCAGCAAAATAAATATAAACAGCAACAAAATGTCAAGCACTAGTCATAGCAAGATAATATAAGTTCCAAATAGTGCAATTTCTATTTTATTTCTTAATGGTCAAACCTCTTTTGTGGAGACTATTGGGCAAAGGTCGTCAAACTTATCAAATTTGTTTGAGTAATTGGCATCAAAATAATCATATATTGCATTCTTCAGAATTCCAATTGGGCGTTGATCCCTCCTGTGAAGCTGCATTCCAAGTTTCGACAAAATTGCGTCCGGGACATTGTTTGTAGGATCATCCCTTACCACATCTACAAACCCCACAACCAAATATATCAAGCCAACCAAAAGAACTTGAAAAAGGTTCAGTACATGAATTCCAATTTTACCAAATATTTAGAATAGAATAACCCAAATAATTTAAAAAATACAAAAACTCCAAGTTGCATTTCACGCCCTGACGAAGTATCATCTGAGATATAGCTTAGTGAGTATAGTTTATTTTTTAAGGCTCTGCAAGCCAAGTTTATCAAGGCAATCAGCAAAATCCAAAAACTTGAGTACATCAATTCCAATCACATAGACTCCCAGGTCTTCGAATTGAAAAAATAAAAATAAAAAATAAAAAAATAAAAAAATTGAAATTGACCCTAAGTTTTAGAAACAAAATCCACCATCCAACTACATTAAACCAATCCAAAGCAATAAAAAACAACCCATTAGATGAATTTTGACATCAACCAATACGCAAATAAGCATAAAAAATATAAATATAAATATAACGGAAATCAAAGTTGTAATTGCATTCTTACTTTCGAAAAATTTGCACATCTTCCCTACAAAACCCACATTCACAAATATCAAACCAATTGAAAAAATGCCATAAACCCAGTACAGAATCCCCATTTCACCAAATACCCAACACAAATACACCATTAAAAATTAAATGAATAAAAAGGGAGAAAATTTAACCTTTATCAGAAGGCGAAATTGCAAGCCTAGTTATATAAATGCACCAAACACCTCCAACAGTACAACAAATAGAACAGAAACGTAACCCGCTAAGCTTGTAAAACGCAAAATAAGTTCTGCAATTCCAATTTCACAAAAAAATAAAATAAAATAAAATAAAATAAAATAAAAATGTAGAATCCATATAACCAAAAGAAACCCAAAAATTAAAAAATAAATAAATAAAAGAAAAAAGAAAAGGGAAACCATTCCTGAATTCTACTATCGCCAAACAGAACGAGGAGTATGACAGGGAAAAAAAAAAAGGAAAGAGAGAAAGAAGTGAAAGTTGAAACATGCATTCTTAATTTCACAAAAATGACGTCTCTAACCATGCAAGTCTCAAAAGAGAGAAGGAAGTCTGATAACGACAATTGCAAATTGAATGACACAAGTTGGGCATAAGAATACCCAGAAAAACACAAATTGGATGCTTGAATTCGAACCTAGCAGGAAAAAAAAAACGCACAATAGAAAAGAAATCAGATTGTGAAATTGCAAACAAACGACACGACTTGAGTGCAAATGCCTGCAAAAACGCAAATTGGGCACACAAAATTCAAGCTAAAGATCCTTTTTAAACGCAATTTTGGGATGTGAGTATGTTACCATCTCTGCCAATCTTGACTCCACCAAGCTTCATTAAAAGGAATGAATCATCTCTTAGTTGTAAATCTATTTGACTCTACTTAATAAATGTTCCCTGAGATAAATGGATGGTTTCATGAAGAATTTTTGGTAAACTGATTCCTCCTTGGCCCTAAAGTTACAAAGGGAGCATTGATACTCTGGTCTATCACCCTCTTATAGCGAAACTCCATGAACACTCAAAGTAGATCCTCTCTAATCACGTCCTAACACTCCTAAAACACGGCTATGCAGTGTTAGGTCTGTGCGGAGGTTGATGGTTGGCGTGTTGGATTTTCTGCTTGCTGTGATGGAGGTGGCCTTTCATGGAGGAGGATTGTTGGTAGCGTGGTGGCTGGCATGAAGATGTGTGTGGAAGGTGATCCTGCCCATGGGCTTTTGTTTGAGATGAAGGTTGTGGGCCCCCGAGAATGACCAGGGTCGTCCCTTGGGTTGTTGGTTTGATGTTTTTAATGGGCTGGCCCACATGGATAAATAAACAGTGGTCTAATCCATGTAAAGATTACTTTCTTTAGAAATAAAAATATCCATATAAAAATATTAAATAATGTGCATTTAATACCACTCTCTTAACATTCAATAAAATTATTATTTACAAAAAACTAATGCAATCATATAAGCAAGTTCTAAAATTGATTTTCCTATTCTGTAATTATTATTATTATTTTTTGAAAAATTTGAGAAAAATAAACTAAAGAAAAAAAATAGAAGAAAAGAAAAGAAAAAAAAATATTAAAGTTAACAAATCATTTTTACTTGTTTTTTTCAAACTTATTTCACTCTTTTTTTTTCTTTTCCATATAAAATAAATAAATAAATTTAAAATATATAAAATTTAACTAATTTTAATTATATATATAAAATCATTTTTTTTTATATTTCTCCTTTTTGAGTAGTTTCCTTGAACAAAAAATAGTTTAAAATTTTATTATTGTGTATGGTTCTTGGTAGAAATGCAACTTTGGTGGGTTGGTCAAATCCAATTCGATATTCGTGTTTGGACAATTACTTTTAATATTTAAGTTAGACTTTTTCAACTTGAATTCATTTTGAGTTAGATTGAAACCAAAGTTTAAATTATGGATAGAAACACTTATTCCAATCACTATTTAACAAACTTTTAATATTTTTATAATATTTATAATATATATTATTTTATATAATAATATTTATTCTTTCTAGATTTTTATAAAAAAAATCAAATTATATTATATCATTTTTTTTTCATTTTTTTAAAAGATATATAACTTTTTTTTTTTTGTTATTTTAAAATTTTGTCCTACTTACTATTTAAAATTTGATATAAGTATATAAATTTTTATTTTTTTTATTAAAAAACATTCTACATGTATTTTGAACTATAAGATCAAGAGTTAACCCAAGTTTAACCTCACAACCCGAACTCGAAGAAATGAAGTTGGTTGAGCTTGAATTGAATACCTTTGTTTAGAGGTTAGGTTAAACTTAAATTAATTATTTATTAATCCCTATTATATTATCCAGATTAGCTATGAACCCACCAATTTGTCCAAGTTGTAGCGTTAATCTACCAATTTGTTCAAGTTACGACCCTTGTTAGAAAGCTTAGAGGTTGGGTTGAACTTAAATTAATTATTTATTTATCTCTATTAGATTATTTAGATTAGCTATGAATCCAACAATTTGTCCAAATTATGACCTTAGTTAGAAAGCTTAGAGGGAATAAAGACTATGAATCCAACAATTTGTCCAAATTATGACCAAGTTGTAGCCCATATTTCAGTGAGCAAAGGCTTTTGTTTGAGATGAAGGTTGTGGGCCCCTGAGAATGATCAGGGTCGTCCCTTAGGTTGTTGGTTTGATGGTTTTTAATGGGCTGGCCCACATGGATAAATAAACAGTGGTCCAATCCATGTAAAGATTACTTTCTTTAGAAATAAAAATATCCATATAAAAATATTAAATAATGTGCATTTAATACCACTCTCTTAACATTCAATAAAATTATTATTTACAAAAACTAATGCAATCATATAAGAAAGTTCTAAAATTGATTTTCCTATTCTGTAATTATTATTATTATTTTTGAAAATTTTGAGAAAAATAAACTAAAAAGAAAAAAATAGAAGAAAAGAAAAGAAAAAAAATATTAAAGTTAACAAATCATTTTTACTTGTTTTTTCAAACTTATTTCACTCTTTTTTTTTTCTTTTCCATATAAAAAAAATTAAATAATTTTAAAATATATAAAATTTAACTAATTTTAATTATACATATAAAATCAGTTTTTTTTCTTTATTTCTCCTTTTTGAGTAGTTTCCTAGAACAAAAAATAGCTTAAAATGTTATTATTGTGTATGGTTCTTGGTAGGAGTACAACTTTGGCAGATTGGTTGAATCCAATCCGATATTTGATCGTGTTTAGACAATTATTTTTAATATTCAAGTTAAACTTTTTCAACTCAAATTCAGTTCGAGTTAGATTGAAACCAAAGTTTAAATTAGGGATAGAAACACTTATTTGAATAACTATTGAACAAACTTTTAATTTTTTTATAATATTTCCAATATATGTTATTTTATATAATAATTTTATTCTTTCTAAATTTTTATATAAAAAAAAAATCAAATTATATTATTTAATATATTTTTTCACTTTTTAAAAAAGATATATAACTTTGTTTTTTTTTTTTTTTTGTTATTTAAAATTTTTGTCCTACTTACTATTTAAAATTTGATATAAGTATATAAATTTTTTTTTTATTAAAAAACATTCTACATGGATTTTGAATTATACAATCAGGGGCTAACCCAAGTTTAACCTCATCAACTAGAGCTCGAAGAAATGAAGTTGGTTGAGCTTGAATTAAATACCTCTGTTTAGAGGTTGGGCTAAACTTAAATTAATTATTTATTAATCCCTATTAAATTATTTAGATTAGCTATGAACCCACCAATTTGTCCAAGTTGTATGATAACCATCCAATTTGTTCAAGTTATGACCCTAGTTAGAAAGCTTAGAGGTTGGGTTGAACTTAAATTAATTATTTATTTATCTCTATTAGATTATTTAAATTAGCTATGAATCCAACAATTTGTCCAAATTATGACCTTAGTTAGAAAGCTTAGAGGGAATAAAATAAATGAAAAATTGAAAATTATAAAAATAGATTTAAAATTAATAAATTATTATTTTTATGTGTTTATTTAAATATATTGTAATTATTTTTACTCTTCAATGTAAATATTAAATAATTTTAATTAGTTTTAACTTCTTTTTTTTCATTTTCTTGTTCATGCAACCAACCGCAGTAACTTTTTAATGGCATCTTTGCAGACTGATTGCAACCAAAAAGGGGGAAAAATGGGTTTTAAAACCAACTCCTGGGACGTGTTTGGAAGCTGCCTAATTTCAGCTTCAATTCTTCTTACTTTGCGTACTCACATAGGGGGTCTAACAAACAAAGCTTGGTCTCTTTTTCTTAAGCCTCTGGTGCTTCAGCTAGTTCGATGAACTGCGATTAGGTAAAACCATTTTCTTGCACGATTGCACCAGAAGTAAACTCCGTTGGGTTTCCAAGAAATTCAAAGAAAAGATAAAAAAAATAATAATAATAACAAGGGAAGTTCTGTTTGGTTACAGGAAAACGAAAGATATACTAGACCCTCGCTCAATTGAGAAAAATTCTGTTTGGTTGCGGAGAAACCAAGGGAAAGAAATCTAAATTGTATACAACAATGCTCAATTAAAAAGTTTTGTTTGGTTGCCGAAAAAAGATAATGTAAGAAAAAGAAAAGGAAAAAAAAAACTGTTTAATCGAGGAGGCACTGTCCTTTTCTTTACTTGTCCTATGCTTTTTGAGTAGCCAAACACATAATTGTTTATATTGTTTTGGTTTCTAGAAAGTGGGGACTGAATTGAACTAAGGCAGGTGGTTGGATTAGGCTCAGTTAAGTGAATGCTCCCATTTTTGGGGTCCCTAACAATGTAAAATTGAAATTCTGAATTGTTTTTATATTTTATTTGAGGGCTTTTTTCCTCATTTTCTTGGCAATCAAACGAAGTTCTTAGTCATTGACACCCTTCATGTTTGAAGCCCTAGAAAATCAATGTCATATCAGGTCACTCTATGGAAGGATGATCTATCATCTTGATTGAAACCGAAGAAATTCAAGGATGGTTTATCTAATGAACCATGGAATTTCAATATATAACTGTATAGTATCTACCATATCAAAATTTCTTTTTACACCTAATTTAAAGTTGTAACTTGATAAAAAAGAGGGCTATTTGGTTAAAGGGGTCAAAATAACCCCCATATTTGCAAATATAACCCATCGGTTAAAAAACAAAACAAAATTGTTGATTGAGACAAAAATGCCCTTCTTCGTTTTTCTCTCCAACACTTACAACTTTTCCTTTTCTGCTTCATTTACAAAACGACTTCTCATATTTTCCAAAAAAATTTATCATCATTTTCTTCTACTTCATTATCTTCCTTTGGTGCACAAAAAGGAAAGCTCATATCCTCTTTCGCTTCATTTATAGAACGAGTCTTCATCTTTCATCGTCTTTTTCTATTTCATTATCTTCCTTTGATGCACAAAACGAAAATCTCATATTTCCTTCAAAAACCCTAGAAAATTTCTCGTCTATCATTTCATCCTTTGTTTCATTCTGAATCCTTAGAAGAATTGTTATTCTATTTTTTTCAAGTTATCTCATATTGTGTCTTCAAGCACGAAGGAAACAATGAGTTCATTGAAGAGTGATTTGATAAAAAGATTAAAAAAAAGTGACGAAAAAACAAAAATGCCTATTGCGAATAGAAGAAAAAAGTGAAGCAGAAGAAAGTGAAGCAAAGGAAAGCGAAGCTACTGAGCAAAAATCCCAATTACCAACAAAAGAAGCAAGTGATTCTGCTAAACCGGTGAGTGTAGTCTGCACATTTGATAAATTATTGAAATTTTTAGAGATGTTATACAATAATATTTGAGTATGGTTAAGTTTATTAGTTAAATGTTTTTAAAAATTTAGGATTTATTGAATTGTATTCAAAGTATAAAATTGTTATATTTATAATTTTTTTTTTTTTTAGTTCTCCATTGTTATTAGTTATGTATTTTGAGTGAATAAATTTAGGTTTGTTAGTTAATGTTTGAAAATATTTGGGAACTATTACAGTGTGTTGAAAAATAATAAATTGCATATTAATATTGTTTTAGTTTTTTGTATTATTATCAATCATGTGTTTAGAGTGAATTAGATATATTTAATGTAATAACATCTAATTAGGGATAAGTTTGTAGAGAATTTATGAAATTTTAAGTATTTTTGGAAATTTTAGGGGTATTATACAATGGTGTTTGAGTAGGTCTATGTTCTTTACTTGATACTTTTAAAATAAAAACTATGAATTTATGTATTTTAAGAAAGAATTTTGCAAAAAATAAAAATAAATAAAAGGAGAGGAAGTTAATGAATTGTAATAGAGAAGCAACCAAGTATTTGAAAAAAACAAAAAAATATACATATGAGAGGTAATAAGAAGTGTAAGGTAGACTTAAGAGAAAATATTGCAAAAAAAAAAAATAAATAAAGAACAAGAAGTTACATAAATTCTAGTGTAGAAGTAAAAAAGAATATTGAAAAAAAAAAAAACTAAAAGTGTGGTGAAAGGCAATGGTATTCCTAAGGGGCTAATATAAAAAAATAATATTAACATTGCAAGTTAACTTTCTAAACAAAAAGGTTTCAACTCACAATGCTTTTTGATTGGGAAAATGAGAAATATGTCTTCGTAGCTATTTATATTGAGTTGGTAATACATATGTTTCAAAGAACATAAAATGTTAATTTATAGCTTAAACAATGGGTATGACAATATTATTATAGAGAACTAAGAAAGAAGAGACACTCTAGAAATTTATGTTGCATTTGGTTTGGGATATGTTATTTATCATGTTATTATTATATATATTAATTTTTTTTACTATATTTTTATTTTAAAATAGTTTAGTAAAATATTCAAATATACTTATAATTAAGAAAATGGTTTATTCTAATATAAAAATATATTCACTTATGACAATTCATAGTATAATAAATTGTTGAGTTGATGGAAGCTCTAATATTGAAATATATTAATGGAAGAACACAAAATAAAACAAATACTTAAGATTTTAACATGGTACACCTAACCATGCTTACTTCCATATTTGAAAGATAATATTTCACTATATAATAAAAAATATTGTAAGGGACAAAAATAGATACATCTATTTCCCCACACTTTGTATGACTACCTTAAACTGTTTGCCCTCTTACTCTACTGAATGTTTTTCACTCTTCCTCACATTTCTATTCATAAAGTATAGTTCTCACAAATCAATTTTCCTCTCATAATACACCAAAATTATTACGTGATATGTTTTAGAACTATTTTTTTCCCTTGGACTGACTATCCTAACATCTGCATATCGTGCCTATTTATTAGATCTTATGTTCACCCTATAGATTTTAATATTTTTCAAGTAAGGACTCCTATGTACCTCTTGAGGAGGTAGGTCAACTTCAAGGAGCCAGTCATTGGGTACCTAGATCCAATGTTTTCCCTCATTAGATCTGTCAGACATGTAATTCATTTCTTAATTTAGTTGTTCTTACTTATGTGACTCATCTTGTAAACCTTTATTTTCACTATCCATTGATCTAGTTGTTGCTTTATTAATATTATTTAGTGATGTTCTATTCTTTTTAGGCTTTATATTTATCTATAGAGATGGTGATTCTACTTTAAATTTCAATCTCAAGTAGACTCATTATCTCTTAAAAGCCCCTTTAAGGGCTGGTTGCTATATATTTCATTTGTATTATTGTAATATCAATGTAGTTGAATTTTATTATCACTTTGAAGTTTAGTTGTTACTTATTAATGCTTTTTGCAGTTTTTGAGTCTTATTCATGAATAAAGATAAGATAAGCAATATAAATGACAAATAAATGAAAAAGAGTAATTATACTATTAACAATTATAAATATAATATTTAGAATATTGTAAATAATAGCCTAAATAATAATAGGAATAAATAAAAGAAAAATAGAAAAATTGGAATTGTAGAAAAAGACAAAAAAAAAAAGGCAATATAAGCATTTTTGGACAATGAAGTGGTCAAATATCCTTCAAAGAATTTAATTAAAATTCAAAGGTTAGTGAAGGCAAAATGTGAAGGCTTGAATATTACATTACCCTGAATGTTCAATATGGGAACACCAAAATTAAATGACACTGGAAAATGAGTGTGAAGGTGACATCAAGTCATAAATAATTTAGAGTACATTTGGGAGTGATTCTAAAAAGCTCTTTTAACATTTTTAACACTTAAAATTTTTATCTTTCGAGTTATAGAAGAGTTAGAAATGCTTCCAAAATTACTACCATTCTTCTTATTTTTGTAGCTTCAAACTCAACCAAGTCAAACTCATAACCCCTCAACCCGTTTATTAGTTGCCTTCAATCTGAAGAAGGCAGCAGAGGATTTGCTTCCCCCAGAATATGGATGTGGTTCTTGTTCTTGTTCTTGTTCTTTACTGCTTTCCCAATTCTTTCATGGCTTTCAGTGTAGGCAAAGCCAAGAAGAAGTATGTATTTTTTCTTTTGATTTTGATTTCATTATAATTAATTATTAACCTAGAAAAATATTTTCTTGATTTTTTATTCCAGTTAATTTTCTGATTTTTGGTTAATTTTTTGTTGTGGTTTTTTTTTTTCCTTTTTTTTTTCTTAGGTACAAGGTGTTTTACCCCAATCTCTATATATGCTTTGGAATCTAAAAACAAGGATGCCAAGCTCTTCAATTGTGTCCAGGTTTAATTCCTTTCTTAAGATTTGTTTGAATAGCAAAAATTAGTAAAAGGAAAAAGCTAGAAAATATCCCAGAAAGGACTTTTAAAAAGTTTAATGTTCTAAAAATAAAAAATAAAAAATTTATTTTCTGACATAAATATGAATATAATTTTTTTTTAAAATAGTATAGATATCATCATGTCTACTGAATTTGATTAGATGCAATATCTTTTCTGGGTTAAGATCACACATAGATTTTTCTATGTATGGATGACCGATGATTAGAAAAATTAAATGTTTTGCATTTTTTTTTCTAGAGAGGGCATCAGGAATAATTGTAAGGTTTGATTGATTATTTGTTTTCATTTCAATGTTAGGTAGGAATGAAAATGATAATGGAAAAAGAAATAAATTTGCAACAATTATGTAGACATAATTTAAAATAATTTTTATTTTTAAAAAAAATTCTCAAATCAAACATCGTTTAGAATATTATTTTTATTTTTATTTAGAAAAAAAAAACATCTTTTGAGAGGTCTTTTACTAAATAATAAAAGTTTGTTTGATAGTATGATAAATAAATTACACAAAAAAAAAAAAATGTATTGGATTCATTAATAAGTCTAATAATTTTTAAAATTAATTTAAAAATCAAATAATAAACTAATAAATACAAAAAATATATGGATAAAAATTAGTTTAAAATGATTTTATTGTATTTTTTTTCACAAAATAATATTTTTTCAAATTTTTCACTAGAGAGATTGAATTTCAAATTAAGTAAAACTTTGTATTGAATTTATTAATGAGTTTAATAAATTTTTAATATATATATATAATCACTACAAGATAATAGACTATTAAATGAATCAATATAAAATAAAAGATTCGTTAAATGTAAAGTCGTTACTATTTCCTTTATACATAAAACTATATTTTATGAATTTTCTCACTAGATAAATAAATTTAAATTAAGTTAAACATAATAAACACTTTCAATTCTTTAATGAATATTTTAATTTTTAAGAACAATTTAGAATTCCAAAAAATTGATTAATTAGTGATAGACTAGATAAAAAAAAAAATTAGAATACACTATTACTAATTAAGTATTGAATGTATATATGTAATGAAAAACTTATGCATGTATACCTTAAAAATTAAACTTTATTTATTTTAAAATCCATTTGAAATAAAATCGTACTAGTAATTATTATTATTATTATTAATTTTTTTAAAAATAAATTAATTATGCTTTTATGAGGATAAGGATATTAATATTCATATTTTTATGATATTTATAATTATAAAAAGTGAACTAGGCCTAGTGCCCAAATATTTCTCTTCCTATAAATGTGCTAAGGAATATAAATATATGATTTTATTTGAATATTAATATTAATATTTTTTTAAAAAATGTTTCCTTGGTTTGGATGTTGGCCACTCATAGTAGCAAGACAAGAGGATCAAAATTGAAAATCAAGGCTAAGAAATGAGAACTACCGCCTGAATAAAGGAAATACAAGTTTACAAATAAGCTACCTTACTTAAAACCAACCTTCATCTCCCTTGTATAAAGTCATTTCCACACTAACTCCACAAGAGGGTAGGAAGCAAAATTAGAAATTGGAGCAAGGAGCACAACTTAATGGCGAGGTTGGTGGAAGCTTTTCTCAACTTTACCAACCAATTAAAATAGTTGTCAATCTTTTTTTGGCATGGAAAATACTTGGCAAGGAGGCTAAGGTAGCTGGAGCATGTGGCAGCCCATAGTTGGATAATGTAACAACCATTAGTTGGATGATGTGACAACCATGGAGTGTAAAATTAGCAACCAATACATGAAAAATATAATGGCTAGCAAAAATGTGATATAAATATACCAAAAAAGAAGGAAAATATTTAAAAAATACATTAAACCCAAAATTAAGGACTTAGGAATAAAATGAGTAAAGGGATGAAACTAGAATTGGATATTAAACATGAATGCCTAAGTTTAGGCACACAAAATGTACTTATTTGGTTCCAATCATTGATTATTGTTATCATGGTAGCTGTCACAACCCTGAATATCTCACTTAATTTTTCATGAGTGCATGATGCTAAGGACCCTTCCTTAGCCAACCTTCATTCCTAATGTTTAGAAAAACAGAGTAAAACACAGAAAGAACAAAGCAACAGGGACACACACGAGGTTATGGGAATCATTTCCCAACTTGTATTATTTCACTCTTATAAGACAAAATCGTTTCTTGAACCATAGTACAATGCTCTCACCCAAGCATACGAGAAGGAACCCTTTCCCCAAACTCTCTCTTTGTTTCAAGGCTGTAGGAGCCCTTTTAAAAGACTCAAACTGTAGTTACAAATTTGAATTTCCAAATTCAAATGTTGGAGCCAACTTGGTGGTTATGCAACTGGCCAGAACCGCCCTCAATTGCCTTGCATAACCACCACCACCCAGATAGTGGCCTGCACATGCCACCCACTTGCACCAGCCATCATCCCTCAGCCAACTACAGGTCAAATGATGGCTTGACTTGGTTACTTGCTGTCTGAGCTAACTGCCACTAGCTAGCTGCATTGCCATCTCCTCAGGTCTTGCTCGTCAAGCTGTTGAAAAGTCACCCTAACAAGCTGACTCCTTCCTCGCAAGGTGCATTTTGTGACCGGGTGCCCATCAGCATGTCTTTAATCAAGGCCCTCTGAGTCAGGTAGTGTACACGAACCATTTGACCAAGCATCTAGTGTATCAATGTGCCTTCCCCACACTAATGTGTGAGCCCATGCCATGTTTAGGTGCCTATGGCTTGGGCTTGTTGCTTGCTTCCCAGCTTCCCAACAACGAGCCATGGCATTGCGCCCATGGCTGATCCCTCTTGGTGCACAGGGCATTGTTTGGAGCCATTAGACCATGACATTTTGCCCATGGTTTCATCAGCTAGCTCACCGCACAAGGCTTAGGCGCCCTCGTGCTTGCGCGGGAAGGGGGTAGGCCGCGCTAGGCCCTGTGCCGTTGTGGCCACGGGGTGCACACCACACATGTCGTGGAGCCCATGTGTGTGTGCTCGAGTTGCGTCCATGTGTCCTAGGCACTCCCAAGGCCATGCCATGGTGCCCCCTTGGTGCGGTCAAGGCTTCTCTTGGTGGATTCCTCCTTTGAGTCACCTACCCCCCCTCCCCCCTCCTTCCCCTTAAAGAGCAATACGGGCCGTTTTCATTGTTTCTAGAGGAGACATCAATATGCCTGAGGAGACATAATGGAATAATAAATAATTATAAATTAAAATTTCAAGTCCCTCAGCCTTCATCTGCACCACCTAAGTCAGGTGCGTGCGCAATGCTCATTTGTTGCGCACGCGGTGCATGTCTGGCTCACCCGCAATGCACGCGCAGTGCACGTCTGGCTTGCCCGCGGTGCGTGTCTGGCTCGCCCACGGTGCACGCGCGGTGCGTGTCTGGCCCGCCCACGGCCTCCTGACATGGCCCCTAGAGTTTGAACCACCAAACCTCCAAGATTTCCTTGCTTTCATCCTCGACTTTCATGGGTGCAAAGCCTACCCATGAGGCCTATTCCTCCATGGTTAAGTCAAAAGGCTAAGGGGCTGACAGTAGCCAAGTGACATACTTTTGACTAAAAATCATATGTTACATGAGAGAACCAAACATATTGATGTTAGAATGCATTTTATTAGAGATGTGATTGAACAAGGTGCTAATGTAATGAAAAAGATCCCTATAGTTGATAATTTTATAGATATGATGGCTAAACTTATTTCTATGATTAAGTTTATGCATTGCTTAGACTTAATTGGTATTGACATTACTTGAAGTCCCCTTAAGGGTGTATAAGAGCAAAGTAACATGGAAGACTTTTGAGTTTATTTGAATATTGAGAATTTGAGCCAATGTGGAGATTGTTGAAAAATATTTCAAATTGTTTTGAGTCAATTTATAAGTCTTTAATATTTTCCTATTGTGATATATTTATATAAGATAATTTTCTTTTAGTATAAAGGAAATATCATATTATAAGATTTTTCTTAGGAAGAGATTTGGATTAAAAAAAAAAGAGTCCATTTTTAGTGTAATCATGAGATTTGAAAGCTTTAGGATTTTAATCTCCTTTAATAATAGTGGAGGTTCTTCTTCATTTTCACATAAAAATGTAGGTTTATGCCAAACCACATAGATCGTCCTACTTTATAAGTTTTATATTTTTGTTCTTTTATTTCTTCTCCTTATTATTGTTATTTGCCATGGTTTTTCCATAACATATTAAGATAGCAATTAAAATAGTAGTGAAGGCATGTGAAAAGAGAAACATTTTTTCACTTTTAGCTAAGATGTACTTGTTAAGAATGATCCACCAGTAAACTTGTAATGCAATATGATAATAAATACACTTTTTATCAATATCATCATTTTAGGTTAATAGAAGCATAAGAGATTTTCATAATGTGTTTCTATAGAAACATGTTTTCATCATCATCAACATGTTTTCTTAGAAGTATGAATCTAGTAAGTGATTACAAAGGAAACACCATAAAAAAAAAAAGCAAAATAATAAAGAAAATTATAAAATTAAAATACAGACACCTTACATTGGATTCAAGTATTGAAAATAGAAACAAAGCCATCAAAAAACCAAAAAACAATAGAAATGATTAAAAAATATAATTGACAAAAAGCTTGGAAACAAAAATTGATGAGATGATATTAAAGGGAAAATGTGTTGTATATGACTTATAGAGACTTGAACCAAGTTTCATTGGTTCATAAAACAAATACATTTCAAGGACATGCTAAGCTCAATTGTTCGGCCTTTTAAACAAAATCTTCAAAAACATTAACAATGGAGATTATGGAGAATTTTGAATCCATCATTCCTTTCTCAGTCAACAATTCTCTTAATTTTTGTTGAAATAATGCAATGCAGGTTCTGAAATGTGAGGTTGTCTTCTAGTTTACAACTATAACAAGTTAAATACACTTGTTCTTCTTCACCCTTCATCCAAAGAAATTTCTCCTACATGGGCCACACCTATTGAAATAAGAGAAAAAAATAAACTTAAGATGATTTGAGCCTTTAAGAATAAAAAGGATAAAACTATCCCTAGAGAAAATAACCCGATTAAATAAAACACATGGAACTTACTTTTCAACATAATAATCATCTTTGAGATTCACATTGCACTTTTTGCATTGCAATCTGTCAATGGTACATATGATGAGATTATGGACTATATCAAAATTAAAATTTTGACATTAATATAATAGTACAAAAAGAACTAGAAAATCATCATCCATTATAAAGCCAATTGTAATCATCTTTAAAAGTATAGAAAGCATAGCATTCGTATATTGTGAAATTGATCTACTCTATCTTCTTTCTTATCAAACATAGAAGTTGTTTATTTTCCCTACAAATAATCAAATAAGAATTTATTATTTGAAATCCACTATAAAAAAAGATTAACATTAGGATTGAATAATAATTTTCAATAGTTGAAACCTTCAAGCAAACAATTTATATCAATGTTAAAAATATCATTAGAATGTGCTAGAAAGAGGATAACTATGCCTATAAATGTTTAAATAAATGTATAGAACTCCTATATAGATATATGCAATATAAGTGTTAAATTAATCAAGGTAAACATCCTCATTAGTATCATAAAAAAAAAAAATTTCAGGTACAAAAACTACTAAAATACCTGATCCATGAACTCCAATTGCAAAACTTGTGATGCTTTTGTAGCTTGGTGAAGTTCTAGTACAAATAAAAAAAATATATAAATTTAAACAAATCATAGAAGTCCTTAAAAAATTGGTTGTAAAGAATAGATGACAAATATATATGATGGACAATACATAGAAAACTAAGATGTCAAAGATAGAATGATAAACTCAATCTAACTCCTATACTATACATCCATAATCTACAACTTTCAATATGAATCTCCAAAACATAATTGAAGTTTTGTAAGCCTCATTGTTTTAGCTTTTCACATTGGCTTGGTAGTGATTACATCTAGAAAAAATATACTTATTAATTTTTTTTGTTTTCAGAAAATGTTGAAACAATTGTAAAATAACTTTATTAATTTAGCGTATAACTACCTATTAATGATTGTAAGCAAGATTTGACACACAATTACCAATTCATTTTTTTTATAAATAAAGATAGAAAATGTGAATAAAGGTAACACAATTACTTTATGAAAGAGTTGCAAAATTATATATAGTGCCAAATTGTTAGATTATTAAGTTAGGTAATTGCTAACATGTTGAAACTCCTTTTAAAGAGACTTCACCTTCAGGATAAGGTTCATATACTTCATTTGATGTTGTAAAAATTATAAATATATAGAACCTAGAGATATGTGAATACTCTAAGACCTTATGCTAAAAAATTCACTAGATTATGACATGCATATATATGTTAGCAAATATATTAGGGTATGAATGCTATCAATAAGCACACAAATTATGGTCAAAAGAAGGAAGGAAAATGGAAATAAAGAAGATATTTTTTTCATCATAAATCCTTTAGATGCAAATGTAATGGCATAGATGTCAATCAAGGATATGATATCAGTAATCCAACTGTAGTTATTGCTTGTTTTAGGAATGGTCCTCACTGAGTTCAAGTACCTTTAAAAATAAAAAGAATGATACTTTGATTACCTTGAACAAAAATATCTGAGAAGAGAATTGAGTAAACGGTTATACCAATTAAGTAGTTTATGCTTCTTATTCAACTTATTATTCTATTGCACATGAGAATAAAAAAAAAATAGTATTGCCAATAAAGTTTAAAAATTTATTAACAAATCAAGTAAAAAATTATAAACAATAAAAAGATGAAAACAAAATAAATAAATAAATAAAATGAGATAGGAACCATAAACCTGAACAACGAAGGTTTAATATATGGACACTATAAGAAGCTTGTAAGTTGGTGATACAGTTGAGCCAAATTTTCTCATATGCTTCAAAGATGCAAAACTTGTGAGCATTTGTCTCTAGAATAGTGACTAATGGTCAAACAAGACTAAATATTATCATTTTGGTATTAGTCATGGTACTAAATTGATTTTAATTTAATAATTGATTAAGCCAAGTATCTTTACAATCAATAATTGATTATTACAAACATGATACTAAATAATTACCAATATTTGATTTCTTTTAACAAAAAACCTGGTTCACTATTCATTTCTAAGCGTATCCATGAATATAATAAAGAAAGAAAAAAAAAATAGTAAAAAGAGTATTATTCATGAAAGAAGGTCACCATTCTACAAGTAAGAAACTTTTGCTTGATTGATTACAAAAAATAGACATGAAGTAACAAATGGAAAGAAAGCAAACCCAAAATATTTTGCAAGAGGCTCACCTCAATTAAAGAAGGCATGATTCCTCTACACAATACCCATGCGGTACCTTTTAATATAAAAGGGGTATGAGATAAACAAAAAGGTCAACTTTGAAAAATTATTGATAACTAATTTAAAAAGATAGTAGCAAGATGTCCAAACCATGTCAAATTAAATACTTTTTCTAACTTTCTAGACAAATATAGAACTTGACAATGTTCCCTACAAATAATAGCAAAGCCATTTAAGGGCATGTCAATAGTGAATAAAATTACACAATTGAGGAAAAGGTTGATTTTTTTTTTTTTTCCTTACTGAAAGTGAACTTAGGCTCCAATAGTAGTTTTCAAGAGTTGAAACTCATAGACAAACACCACTTACAAGTCGACTAAATATAATTAAAGCTTGGAAAATAGACCATATACATAAGACATGAATCTCAAGTAATGTCCAACTAAACTTCATAATTAAATTGCCAAATTACTCAAGAAAGCAATATCAAATCAATGATACTTATGCTGTTGTAAAGATTAATGGTTATTTCTTACACTTTAAAAAGAAATTTGAAAATATTAAATTATTTCAGTAATGAAACGTGTTATAAATATTAATACATGATGTTTATTAGTGGTGGCAATAAAGGTATGTTAATGGAATACTAACAATAATAGGTTGGGCATTTCACTCATGATATAATTGTTAAAAAGTCAATGAAGTTAGTTACCATGATAAAATAAGAATGATTATCACAATAGTTATAATAACAGTCAAAGAATCATAACAAGATCAATTAATCACCTGAATTGAAATCCAACAAAGCACCAAAACGAGAATTATCAAACCTTATCAACATCAAACGTTTCAACTCCAAGGCAATTAAAGATTACCTAATATATAGTTGAACATCTATTACAAATTGTATGTCATGCGATTACCATGTTGTTCTATTGTCTATAAGAACAAAAAGATAAGATTTATAAATAGAGTACAACAATTTCTTAGAAATGGATTGTCGTGTAATAAACCATAAAAAGACAAAACTTTAAAAAGTGGTTGAAAATGAAAACTTGAATGATAAAGACATTATATATGAACTTTGGATAACAACTAAAGAGGGCAGAGAAGAGAGAGTATGATGCAAGTGCTGGGTGTTTACCTTAGCACTAGCCCTTGGTAGTTTGTCAATAAATAGGTTGAGCATAGACTATATTTTGCATTCTAACCATCACCATTTATGCATTAACTTGAAAGCTATCATATATGTCATAAAATACTTGGTTTAAAAATCTTCCAAATATAAGCATGCATGGACCAAGAAGATCATTTAAGAAAACATGTCTAATTTCTCAACCTACAAAGCTATAGTATTTTTTAGGAATGGGAAAGAGGATGCTACAAATTGCCTTCTAATAAAAATAAAGATGACGAGAAAGACTCATTTTCATCATTTTTTGTTTTTGTACTTCATGGTATTTTAATTCAAACATGAAGAATCTTGAGATTAGGAAGGTGGATAGATTGACAAGCAACTTAGTAAGATGTGCTCCTCACTCAATTTGTTGGTATCTTATTACATATGAAAAAAAAAGTCACCTCCAAATATACTAACAACAACTTTTAATAAATTAAATAGAAAGTAATCAATAAAAAATCAAAAGATTTTAACACATGTACATATAAGCATACAATATATGAAAATCAAACAAAGTGATTTTTTTCTTTATATGTCTTAATTCATTTTAGAATCAAAAAATAAAATTGTAAAAAAAAAGTAGAACATTGTTAGAAGATTGATTGTAAAATAATTCAAAAAAAAATAGAGCCAATAGAAACAAGAGAAATGTTAGATTACTGACATGAAACATATAACAGATGACACACTTGAATTAAGAAGACCATCTATGGTTTATTAATCAATCATGCTCAGGTTAATCTTCACTTTTTCCTTTTGGCATTCTTAATAACTGGCAAGAGTAGTTGATGCGACTTATGGTAGCTTAGCTTTAAAGGTGTATCAACAAAATTTATACCTTAAATACTATTACTAAAGTAGCCAAGCTACTATAGCATAGTGGTTCTAGGATCGTTCACTGGGAAGGGTTTTCGCAAACACCAGTGATATTCAAATTAGGAAAATAGGTGATTTTCTTATGGATGTTAGCTTTAAAAGAAGATGTAAATGTTTTAGAGAGATTTAAACTAATTTAAGCTAACATTAAAGACTAAAATGAAAGGGTGTAAAAACAAGTTTCTCAAAGATAGGATAGCTATGCTCTGGCTCTTATGCAAATTGGAAATCTCAGGATAGGCTCCTCGCGTTGGGGTTGCAACTATGGTGATGCTTGCTTCCCGAACCGGTATGGATTTAACAAATCAAGTTTTAATCCTTTAAAATGGCAAAACAGATGGTAGTGAATTTCATCAATGGTTATTCACCTTAGACTTCCTTTGAATGGCTCGTAAGAGATAACTAATGGTCTAAAGCTAAAAGCTTACCAAATATTGGCAACTCAAAGTCATTCCAGGTGATAAACTCACCTTTCAATGGCCATTGAAATTGGTTCTAACGGATTAATGCAAAACTTGGAATTGAAAACCTCACCTTTCAATAGCTCGTAGGAGATAACTAATGGATAGAAATCCAAAAGCTTATCAAGTATTGGCCGTTGGAAGTTGTCCAAAGGAAATAAAAACCAAACTTTGCATTAATGAACCATTAATGAAAAACGACTACCTTATCTTCCAGGTGCGAGAAATTTCCATGGGACTGCATCCAAGCCATCACATAACATCCATACTTTGAGAAACTTAAAAGTTTTAGCCAATCATCCTCTAGGGAAAAGTCCTCAGAGGCTGTTTGGCTACTAAGAAAATAGAAATGGGGAAGAACCGGAGAAGAGAGAAAAACAGAGCTTTATATATTTCTAAGTTAATGTACAGAGGATCGATCCCCCAAAATCTCCTTCTTTCTTTGGAGGCGTTGTGCACCTCTATATATAGCAAAATTACAAGATAAAGCCTTATGTCGACTGAATACAAGGTTACAAGAGGAATTTACACGAGAAAATATCAAGCTAAAAATATCTGGGAAGTCGGTGGTGCGTGCATGGAGAAACAGAGGAAATTTGGCAAGGTAAAAGGTTACTTGCGAATTGGCAAGGTAAAAGGTTACCTTGCGAAATTTTCGCAAGGTGAATTACTCATGATGCGAAGTGCCATATTTTCGCATCATGAGTAAATTCACCTTGCCAAATTTGGCAAGGTGCATTTTCACCTTGCGAAAATTGCATTTTGGCAAGGTACTTTGCCTTGCCTTGCGAAACGGCTATCCCTTTGTTTGTGCTCGTGTTTCCACTTGAAATTCAAGCCTGTAAACTTCCAAAATCCTTGCTTTAACTTGTCCAAGTAGCTCCTCCATCATTTGGCATGCTTGAAATGATTCATAAGCTCATAAAAACATGTAAACTTGCCACAAAATGGTTAAAACCAATTACTAAGGACCTTAATGAATTAATTGGGTTAAATGAATATGATTACTACTCAAAGGTGCTTAAAACCATTATAATTAGGTCTACAAAATAACACTTTTTGGTAGTAATCAGTAGTAGATTATGAGTTTCTATAGAGTGCTCATGGGTTCTTTCTAGTAGTGATTTTAATTCAGGGCATTCAACAATTTGAAGTTGCCTATCTAGTCTAATAAAGTTGCAAAACCATAATACTTACACTTCTTAGAATTTCCAAAATGGTTACATGTTGAAACCCCAATTGTATTGACAACTTCTAAAGCTTCAAGGGTAGCAAGGCACTAAAGCACTTGAAGAGTTGAATACTTTATGCTACCACACTTCTGAATTTTCAACAACTTAGAGAGAAGTCAAGTGTGGCAGCAATTGAGAGAGGCATTGGTCCATGAAAAATCCTCACTTTCATCTTTTGCTTTAACTTGGCAACAAATATATTTGCAATAAAATAATTAATACATATGACAAGTAAACAACATTATAGAAAATAGAGTATAATGCTCTTAACACATTTATAGAGTTTGCCAACTATCAAGTGACAAGTGGCAAGGCTTTGACTAAGCTCAACTAGCAAATAATAAAGCTGGCTGAGAAAATAACGGATGAGAGTATTTGTTAGTTAGTTAGAGGCTTCTGATTGATATAAAAGGTGCAGTCTCAAGAAAACTAAAAAAAAAAGGGCATTCAGTTGTATAGAACAGAGAGCAAGGAATCAAGAGAGCTTTGCAAATCCATAACCATAGGTCTGTTTAGGTTATCTTGTATAGAAAGAAATAGAGGTGAAGAGGGTTCTTGGGGAAAAGCTTGTAATTTCTTTGTTTTTGATTCTTGTGTAATCTCTTGTTGGCACAATTGAATAAAGGCTTTAGGAAATCAGTGTGGATGTAAATCAAGTTGATCGAACCACGATAAGCCTCTTGTGTTCTTGATCTTGGTTGATTGCGTACCAGCTGTTTGATTTGATTCCTAAGAGAAGTTCTTGCAAACTGGTTGTTTTTCCTTTTAGTTTCTGCTCTAACAGTCCCTAGTTCAAGGCTGGTTATTCTTCAACAATTGGTATCAGAGCCTTTGGGTTATAATGGGGACTGCAAAGTTCGATGTAGAAAAGTTTACAGGCAAAAATGATTTCGGGTTATGGAGACTAAAGATGAGGGCATTGCTGGTTCAACAAGGGTTCCAAGATGCCCTACTTAGAGAGAAAAACCTACCCAGTACCATGCAAGAAAAGCAGAAAATAGAGCTATTGGAGAAAACTCACAATGCTATCATTCTTTCTTTAAGTGATACTGTGCTGAGAGAGGTGGCCAAAGCAAAGTCTGCAGCTGAGTTGTGGCTCAAGCTTGAGAGCCTATACATGACCAAGTCATTAGCAAACCAATTACATAAGAAGATTAAGTTATATACATTCAAGATGACCTCGGGTATGTCAATTGAAGAGCATCTTGATCACTTCAATAAGATAATCTTGGATTTGGAAAATATTGATATCGAAATATCAGATGAAGATAAAGCAATTCTGTTACTGACTTCTTTAGATGCATCATATACTAATATGAAAGAGGCCATAATGTATGGGAGAGACAGCCTGACCTTTGACGAGGTACAGTCCATTTTGCATACTAGAGAATTACAGAAACAAGAAGAATCCAAGGAGGAGTCGGGTGAGGGTTTAAACATCACGGGCAGATCTGAAAAATGAGAAAAGAAGGGCAAAAATTCAAAGTCCAGATCAAAATCCAAGACCAAGAAATTCAAGTGTTTTATTTGCCACAAGGAAGGACACTTCAAGAAGATTGCCCGGATAAGAGACAAAACACAGTAAAAAAAAACGTGAATGAGGGTGATGCTGCTGTGATTTTGGATGGATATGACAGTGCTGAGGTGTTGAATATGGCAGAGGTGGACTCGGGCAAGGACTGGATACTTGATTCAGGGTGTTCTTTTCAAATGTGTCCTATCAAAGCTTGGTTTGAAGACTTTAAAGAAGCTGATGGAGGTTATGTCCTGCTAGGCAATAATAAACATTGCAAGATTCTTGGTACTGGTATCGTCAAGATCAAGCACTATGATGGCATTGAAAGAGTGCTTGAAGATGTCAGGTATATACCCGAGTTAAAAAGGAACCTCATCTCACTTGGAATGCTGGACAAGTCAGGATATACATTCAAGTCAGAACCTAACTCTTTGAGAGTGGCTAGAGGTTCACTTACTGTCATTAAAGGGATAATAAAAAATGGGTTGTATACTCTTATAGGCCAAACTGTGACAGGCAAAGTTTCTGCTGTGTTGAAGGAGGATGTGGGAACAACCAAGCTATGGCATCAGAGGCTTGGTCACATCAGCCACAGGAGACTACAAGAGCTGGAGAAGCAAGGAGTGTTGGGAAACTACAAGCTGACAGATTTGCCTTTTTGTGAACATTATGTGTTTGGCAAGGCTACAAGGGTGAAGTTTGCCAAAGCAATACATGAAACACAAAACCAGCTGGACTACATACACTCTAAATTGTGGGGACCATCACGGGTACCATCAATAGGTGGAGCAAGGTACTTCTTAACTCTTATTGATGATTACTCTAGGAAAGTGTGGATTTATTTTCTTAAAAATAAAAGTGAGACCTTTCTAAAGTTCAAAGAGTGGAAAATTCTGGTTGAAACTCAAACATGTAGAAGGAAGTTGAGAATAGATAATGGTCTTGAATTCCTATCAAATGATTTTAATTCGATTTTAATTCATTTTGTCAAAAGGAAGGCATAGCTACACATAGAACTGTTAGATATACACCTCAACAAAATGGCCTAGCTGAGCGCATGAATAGGACCATTTTGGAGAGGGTGAGATGCATGCTGTCAAGTTCAGGGTTGTCAAAGGGTTTTTGGGCTGAGGCTGTAGAAACAGTTGTCCATTTGATCAACAGGAGCCCATCATCAGCATTACAATTCAAAACCCCTCAAGAAAAGTGGATTGGGAAAGCTGCAGATTATCGACATCTCAAAGTTTTTGGATGCACAACTTATGTACACACCAAACAGATAAGTTAGAACCATGGGCTGTAAAGTGTATTTTCTTGGGGTATCCGAAAGGAGTTAAAGGTTACAAGTTGTGGATAGAAACACAAGGCAAAGGGAAGTGTATAATTAGAAGAGATGTAACTTTTAATGAGCAAGATATGTCAAAACAAACTCCAGCCAAAGATGTGGAAGGGTCAGATTAGTTACAGTTTGAGGTGGAGCATGAGACTTTGCAACCTGAAAAGTCTAAAGAGACTTCATCAAAGACAATTCAAGAAGAAATTGTACATGAAAGACAAGATGAACCAACTCAAGGGCTGGAATCCTATAGTCTGGCAAGAGACAGGCATAAAAAACAAGTCAAACCTCCCAAGAGATATGGCTAAGCTGAGATGACAACATTTGCATTGAGTGTAGTTGAAGAAATAGTGGATATGGAGCCAAAAACATGCCAAGAAGCCATCAATAGCAATGAGGCTGATCATGGGTAAAAGCTATACAAGAGAAGATGGATTCCTTAAGGCAAAATGAGACTTGCGAATTGGTCACTAAACCCAAGGACCAAAAGGTAGTAGGCTCCAAGTGGGTTTTCAAAAGAAAGCAAGGGACACTAGGAAATGAGGCTCCAAGGTACAAGGCAAGGCTGGTGGCTAAGGGGTTTTCACAAAAGGAAGGAGTTGACTACAATGAGATATTCTCTCCTGTAGTCAAACACAACTCAATTCGATTGCGGTTGGCTTTTGTAGCTCATGAAGACTTGGAGCTGGATCAACTGGATGTGAAGACAACATTCTTGCATGGAGAACTTGATGAGCTGATTTATATGCAACCACCCGAAGGCTTTGGGGAAGGAATCAACAATGGTCAGGTATGTTTACTTAAGAAATCTCTTTATGACTTAAAGCAATCACCTAGGCAATGGTATAAGAGATTTGATAAGTACATGCTGGATATTGGATTCAATCAGAGCAGCCATGATGGATGTGTATATTTTAAGCTAACTGAAGACAGCATGGTATATATTTTACTATATGTGGATGACATGCTAGTGGCATGTAAGGAGAAAAGACACTTGGAGCAGGTCAAAGAGATACTTAAGGCTGAATTTGAAATGAAAGATCTTAGTTCAGCCAAGAGGATTTTGGGAATGGAGATAGAAAGAGACAGGAGCAAGAGGGTACTTAGGCTTTCTCAAAATTCATACATCTCAAAGGTACTAAGCAGATTTGAGATGAATAATGTAAAGATAGTGAGTACTCCTCTAAGACAACATTTTAGACTTTCCATAACACAAGCACCTGAGACTCATGAAAAGAAAAGGTTTATGGAAAGGATACCTTATGCTAGCATGGTGGGTAATGTGATGTACACTATGGTGTGTTCTCGACCTGATCTTGCATATGCGGTTAGCATGATAAGTAGATACTTGAGTTGCCCTGGAAAGCCACATTGGAAAGCAGTAAAGTGGCTTTTTCAATACTTAGCTGGTACTAAAAGCTTGGGCCTGGTTTATGGAGGTAATAGTCAGTTGGGAACTCAGTTACAAGGGTTTGTAGATACTGATTATGCTGGGAACATTGACACTAGAAAGTCTCTTACTGGATATGTATTCACAGTGTTTGGAGGAGCAGTGAGTTGGAAGGCCAACCTTCAGTCAGTGGTAGCTCTCTCAACCACTGAAGCTGAATACATGGCAATGACAGAGGTTGTGAAGGAAGCAATTTGGTTGAAGGGTATTACAGAAGAATTGGTTATGTACAGAGGTAAAGTTGTTGTATATTGTGATAACCAAAGTGCAATCCATTTAGCCAATAATCAATCCTTCCACGAAAGGTCCAAACACATTCATGTAAGATTGCACTTTGTGAGAGATATCATTGCTACAGGAGAGATTGGAGTTGGAAAAGTTCCTACTAAAGACAATCCATCTGACATGTTGACTAAGTCTCTAAATGTGACTAAGTTCAAACACTGTTTGAATTTGATCAACATGGGAGATTGCTGAAGACTTCCCATTAGGGAAGGTACTGAGACTTGAAGGTAGTTCAGACACTTGTCAACTTAATAAATTGTCAAGGTGGAGTTTTGTAGAGTTTGCCAACTATCAAGTGACAAGTGGCAAGGCTATTGACTAAGCTCAACTAGCAAACAATAAAGCTGGGTGAGAAAATAATGGATGGGAGCATTTGTTAGTTAGTTAGAGGCTTGTGATTGATATAAAAGGTGCAGTCTTGGGAAAACTAAAAAAATGGGGCATTCAGTTGTATAGAATAGAGAGCAAGAAATCAAGAGAGCTTTGCAAATCCATAACCATAGGTCTGTTTAGGTTATCTTGTATAGAAATAAACAAAGGTGAAGAGGGTTCTTGGGGAAAAACTTGTAATTTCTTTGTTTTTGATTCTTGTGTAATCTCTTGTTGGCACAATTGAATAAAGACTTCAAGAAATCAGTGTGGATGTTGATCAAGTTGATCGAACCACGATAAGTCTCTTGTGTTCTTGATCTTGGTTGATTGCGTACCATCTGTTTGATTTTATTCCTAAGAGAAGTTCTTGCAAACTGGTTGTTTTTTCTTTTAGTTTCTGCTCGAACAGTCCCTAGTTCAAGGTTGGTTCTTCTTCAACAACATTGATAGTAAAATAACAATACAACGTTTAAAATAGGAAACATATTAGAATTGCAAGCAATACACCTGATTTGAAAGAAAACAATTTTGAATGCTACTAAATTCTTTGGCCATGTAGTAGATATGAATTTCTTAGACATGAGAAATGTTTGTGCCAAGGGATTATCACAAGATTCTTGAGTAAGGCAAAATATGTTATCAAAATAGTAGTTCAGTCAACCCTAACATTTTCTCAAACTCTTACAATGCAAGACTTAAAGTAATATGATCAGTTTAGTTTTTAATTACTAATTAATTGAGAGTGCAAACTTTTCAAATTAATCATCTAAGTCCTTTTTTATCGATATGCTAATACATACAAGAATTACCATATAGAATGTAAACAGAGCATATTGATAAAAACAAAACCATAACAAATTAGAAGAAAGATTGGGATTTCAAACCTGAACTAACTCTATATTAGTCCAATCTTCACCAAATATCAATATCTAGGACTGAAGATTATTGAGCCCTTCACCTATTTCCCTTTTAAGTCTTTCTAATATACATGGACGATAAAATATCACAAGTGTCTGCAGGGATATGAAGGAACCAATCTCTTGTGACAATGATGTGAATCTGAGGTAGCTATTAATTTTGGTGTATGTAAGTGAAGTGAAGATGCTTATCAAATCTGGTATCGTTGCCAAAATGGAGAAGTCATGAATTGTGGGTGTCAACTGAGGTTTGGGTGAACCATCTAGTTTGAAAGTGATGTCAATTCAAGATAGCCATGAATTTGAAGCTCTGTAAGTGGTGCAAGGTTACCTATCAAGTCTATTAAATGTTTACAAACCATAACCGGTTCCAATTGTGAGTGGTTATAGGGTGCTAAGGATGCACGTCTTCTAGCAGTGATGCTAGTTTGGGATAAATATAAATTTAAAGGTTTTTGTTAATGAAGATAGGCTGCTTATCAACTCCGATATTGTTTCCAAACCAGAATTGTCCCAAATTATAGTTGTCTGTAGAATGCTGAGGGAACTCATCTTGTGGTAGTGATGCCAGTTAACAACAAAGATGAATTTTATGTTGTGTACGTAACTTGAGGCAACATATCCAGTGTACTAATGTTGCCAAACCTAAACAACACATAATTGAAAGAGTTTGAAGCATAATAACATATTGAAGCAACTCAACTAGGAAAGAAATTATGTTATTTATGTCAATTCAAGACAACAATTTGAAGGCCCAATGTGATATCAGAATATTACCACAGAGTTCCTTACTTTCCAATTACTTTTGAGAAGTTGTTGAAACCACGTCATTATTCGGTTTTGCTTTGACTTGAAAACAATTATATCTTCAATAAAATAATTACTCTAATAAAGCTCTTGAACATATAGAATGCAAGTAGGAAGTAACAAGAGGATACATTGACCATAACCATTAAAGTAAAAGCACTAGAAACTTATGTAGTCTTCAAAAGGAGTGAGGGGGTTAGAATTTCAAACATCATACCTGAATTTAATAGAAACTAAAAGTTCTAAGCATAATCAGATGACTTAGCCATCTTGAAAATGTGAATAAATGCAAGCTTTTTAAGAAAGGTGATATCTACAAGAAAATATTACAATCAAATCCAGTTGTTTCCCAAACTCGAGAATGAAAAAACTTAAAAAGTTACGATTGAAGTTCACATTAGTTGCATAAACATATATAAACACAGAGCAAAGGGAAGGAAAGCAATGTAAAACTTTTTCTTTCATGTGTGCTGATGGATGAGAATCAGGTAAACAAAATACAACATTCTTATAACATTGACTACAAAGTAATATAAAAAAAAAATGAAGTTATTGAAAACAAGAAGAGGGTTTGGATCATGAACTTGAAGTACATTATAGATGTCATTATCAAAGATCCCATCAATTTTTCATGAATTAGCAACAAATATCTAGTCAATATCGGGAACATGGGAATGTTGAGGGCACATACTTCTAGTAGTGATTTATATTCAAGGTAGACAATGACTTGGAGCTCATTAAAAGATCTGAAGCTGCCATGGAAGAGACAACTCAAGCTTTTAAGTCCTTAGGATTATCCTTACTATGTAGTAAATGAAGTTTTTTGCGATATTTATTGTAAGGTCTTCATAGTGATGAAATGTAGAATCTGTTGATATAGAGACCTAGTTTATAGAAACCCTCAATTTAACTATTCAAGGAAGGTTGTGCCCAAGCCCCACAATCGTCCCTTTTTGCATTGATTTGAGAACATTATATCTGCAATAAAATTGCTAGTTTGACAATATTTTGAAACATGAAGAATGCCAATACAAAATAACTTGAACAAAATAGTTCTTATGCTACCTACTGATTAGCACAATAGCAAGCATGATTTCTAGGGAAAAAAATAGCTAAATTATGATACATAACAATAGAGAGCACTTACGTAATAGGTTTGTTTTAGTGATATTTTTAAAACATAATTAACAGAACAGTTGATACACACAAAGCAAATACAAGGGAAGTAGTTAAGAAATTTTCTGCTCTACAAGTTGCATATTTCTCAATCCAGTTATCGTCTTATCATATAAAAAAATTAAGAAATATAATCACAACTTGTATGATGCTCTCAATAAACAAATAGCAAGCAGGGATTACTTAAAATACAAGGCATAAGTGTTTTTTGCTTTAGCTATCTAGTAGATATGAATTTCTAGGCCATGAGAAAATTTTAGGTCAATCTAAACTTTTTATTGTGATTTTAATTTGAGGAATGGAAGAATGCAGGAACTCGTTTTAAGATGGACTAAAGAATAATCACAAACTTCTAAAGTGCGGTTAAATTTTTTTTAAAAAAATAATTAATTCAACTTTTGAATGTAAAATTTAAATTGATTTGAAGACAAAAAAAATTCAAAGTTACTTGTTTAAGCATTTTATCAAATGGATAAGGTATGAACATAAATAAAAAAAAATCAGTTTTGTTTTATATGCTAATGTAATTGCAATAAACTTTTGCTCCACGACATGGATGCTATTATTTTAGGAACAGTGTGCTTAATGACCCTCAAGAATTTTTTGCCCTTACTTGTAAATAGACTAATAATGTCTTATTTCATTTAATCTAGTTCTTTATTCCATTCTCTACAAGAAACTTTAGCCCTTATTAATAAATGAATGGAATATTGCAAGGGTGTAGAAAAAAAATAAAAATGGTTTGACGCCTATCTTGTTGAAACCAAAAATTTATGAACCTCAAGATCATATGAGACATTAGTTATCCTAGGGAATTCCCTTTTAATCACCTTGACAAATAAGGTGCACTAGTAATGGTATAGAAACAGTGACAAGAAAAACACAAAAATCTAAAAGTCTACCTTAGAAATAGGGTCCTCATATGTGGCCAACCTTCCTTTGATATCTTCTGATATATTGAGAATGTTGCATTAGTTTCTTTTCACCTTGTCATGGTGTAAGTGGTTCCGAGGGTTGCTTATGAGGTGGAAGCAAATTAATGAGAAATGATTTCAAGTATGAGAAAATAAAGGTTATGCTTAAATGAGAAAAACACCTAAGAGGGGGGTGAATTGCGTTTTTCAAAAACTTTTTCAACACAACAAATTCAAGCACAATATAATAAAAAATAAAGAGATAGAGTTAGAGAATTTAAACTCGGATTTTATAGTGGTTCGGCATTTCTTTGCCTACGTCCACTCTCCTCAATCTCTTAACCGAGTGAGGGTTCCACTAACTTGAAGCTTCAACCAAGCTTCCAATCTCCTTTACACTTGGATTTTGGCTCCAATGGGCTCTTACATGATCTCTTCAAGATTCAAACCTCTTGAAGGCTTTAACACTCAATTTTTACAAGAATGAATCCCTCAATCTAGCTCAATGATAGCTCAAATACAAATCAAAGCTAGGATGATTCACAAGGGTACACTAAAGGATATGCAAGTGAGAATTTAATGCACTAAGAAATAAATGAGAGCTTTTAAGGCAAAAACAAGTGGGTAGAAAATTGATTGCAAGTGTTCTCTATGTCATAAATGAAGTGGAGCTCTCAATTTATAGGTTTCTAAGCTTGGGAGCAAAAAAAAAAAAAAGCAAAAAACAGTCTCAACTGGTCGAGCTGGGGGTCGACTAGCTCACTAGCCGTTGGAGCATTTAATGTTTTGGCAGGTTACCATTGCCTCGATCGAACCTCGATCGAACCTCGACCAGAGGTCGATCAGGAAGAAGAGTACCTCGACTGGGAAGAGAAGGCTACTGGATGAGAGAGAGTGTTTTTTACACTCCTCGACCAGATCTCGGTCGGACAAGAGCAACCGATCGTCGGATTCCCTGGTTGGTTGAGCCGATTGGCCTGTGTCTCGATCAGTTCAGTCTTTTGCCCCGAAAACCTATATTTTTCAATTCTTTTCCTTTCTAACACTTAGGCAAGGTCTTTAGGTAAATTGATATGCCAATTTTGAAACGTTTTGCCTAAGATACATTTGATAAAACCCGGGTTTTAATGAAATCGTAATTTTAAGGAATAAACCGAGTTTTCAAAGATGCATGAAAAGATATGTAAAACCTAAGTGCACCCATGCATTCATCTTACATTTGTTTCCTATGGTCAAAAGTCTTCCAAAAGTCTCGATCTTGTATCCATTTGGTCCTTTGATGAATTTCCAAATTTATACCTAAGATTCTTTACCATTCAAACCAATTAGTCACTTAACCATGGTTTGTTATCATCAAAACCTGATTAGGAGAACCCTTGGGCTAACAAAGTGCTTAAATGTTTCTTTGGGCTTCTCTGTATAAAAGCATGCCTTGTGTTATTGATGATCACAAGTCGGGTCTCCTCGCCCAAAATGCCTGGATGCAACAACAATCTCAATAGTGAGGAACACATGAGCTAGTGTTTATATTATTGTGGGCATGTAGATAGGTGATATGAGTTTACCTTTTCAATCTGTAAGCCAGTTCTACTAGGAAGACCTTATCTTGGTCTTCCCAAATTATTAAGACAGGTTGCATAATAAGTAAAGGCAATTTGTAACATAACAAAAATGATATAAGGATAATTAGTGGATTGTAAACTGGGTGAATCAAAATTTAACCTGCGAGATCTTGGGTAGCTTTAAAAGTTTCTAGTCTTTAAGAATAGCTTAGATAAAATCTTTATTCTCTTCTACAAATTCTATGCACATTAGCTGCCAGTCTTTTGTCTCTATTAGAAAACAAATATATCAAATAACCAATAATAATAATAATAATAATAATAAACTTGAATTTTAATCACTCAACTGTAATCAAATTCTGAGAATCGTTAAAAAAGACATTTTGAATTATTCTAAAAAAAACACTAAAGAAAATGTGATATCCAAAGAACTTGAATGAAATTGTTGAGTGCAGTAATGTTGCAAAACAAGAGTAGTGTTCAATTTGAGTTTGGATCATATCATCTGTGCATCCAATAGATAGAGACTTCAATGAAGAAGTAGAGACAAAGCATTAATTAACATAGCACCTCAGCTCACTAAGAGATGTGAGGTTGTCTATCTAATTTGATGAAACTACTAAACTAAAACATTTAGGTTATGTTTGGTTCCCTAAAAGTACTAAGAAAAAAAATGTTAAGGAAAATGATTTTCTCATATTTGGTTGTCTTTTGGAAAATACCAAAGAAAATCAAATATAATTAAAATTAATTAGAAATTTATACATTTTTCAAATGATTTAATCTTTATATTGAAGAGTTAAAAAGAGTGAGTGAGTTTGAAGTAGCATACAAAAATAATTTTTTTTCATTTTTTTTCCTTCCACTTTTCCTGTCTATTTTGTTTTCCTCACATTTTCCCTCAAATTTTCTAAGAACCAAACAGAGCTTAAATGATTTTTTTTAAGAATATTTGGAACAGTGACATGATAAAGCCAACCCCATACTCATTATCAACAGAAGCTGCTAAACTACAAGTCTACAACATAGATGAAGTACTGAATTCATTAACACCATTCTCTATTTTGCATTTACTCGACAATTATTGCTCTAATAAAACATTTAGATTACATCAATGGCTAAATTGAAAAGAGAGCAAAATTTCTTTTGTATCAGGCATCTAGTAAATATGAATGTTTGGATCATGTGAAATTTTCAAGCCAACCCAAAGTCGTTTCCTTTTGGGATCCTTTGGCCATTAGGTCAATGGTAAGCTTCTTAAGAAAGAAAGACTCTATGACCAATACTATTTATATTAGAGCTCAGTATTTCCTCAAACTCTTAGAATGCAAAACACTCAAGCAAAATGATTTGAAGATGTAAAAATTTTCAAACTTACTGGAGTAAGCATTTAATAAAACAAATAAGGTGCAAATAAAAAGAACTACCAAAACAAATGAAAATAGAAGATTTTTGAATGTAAGATAATAAAAATGAAGTCATAGAAAATAAGAAGAAAAGTTAGGGATTTTGGACCTGAAAGACATTCTGTATCAGTTCAATCTTCATGGATGTATGATATCAATTTGTGGGATATGAGCAATCTTTGGTTAGTCTTCACTTTTCCTTTCAGCAACTTTCCTCTAAGTGCAAACAGATGCAAATTGTTTAGTGTCTGCAAGCTTTTGAGGGAACATATCTTCTGGTAGGGATGTCAATTCAGGGTAGCCATGAATTCCAAGTTCTATAACAGAGGTAAGGGCATCTATCAAGTGCAGTAATATTCCAAACACAAAACAACATTTAAGATTGAGAGTTGTCATATCAAACCTTAGTTTTTTCTCAAACTCTTAGAATGTAGAACTCCAAGTAAAATGATTAGTTTAGTGCACAACATTACAATTTGTTGAAAATCTGGAAAATATTTTCAAAGTTATTGATGTGAGCATTTAAGCAAACATATGAGGTGCCAATATAAAAAAACTTTTGCTCAACAACAGGGATGCTATTATTTTAGGAACAATGTGCTTGATGGCCCTCAACAATTTTTGGCTCTTACTTGTAAATAGAATAATAATGTCCTATTTGCATGTAATTTAGTTCTTTATTCTATTCTCTACAAGAAATTTTAGCCCTTGTTAATAGATGACTGGAATATTGCATGGGTGTAAAAAAAAATAAAAATAGTTGGCATCTATCTTGTGGAAACCAAAAATTTATGAACCTAAAGATCACTTGAGACACTAGTTATCCTAGGGAATTCCCTTTTAATCATCTTGATAAATAAGGTGCACTGGTAATAGTATAGGAATAGTGATAGGAAAAACACAAAAATCTAAAATTTGACCTTGGAATAGGGTCTTCATATGTGGTCACCCTTCCTTCGATATATTCTAATATATTGAGAATGTTGCATTAGTTCCTTTTAACTTCGTCATGGTGTGAGTGGTTCTAGGTGTTGCTTGGGAGGTGGAAGCAAATCAATGAGAAAGGATTTCAAGTGCTTAAATATTTCCTTGGGCTTCTCTATAATAAAAGTATGCTCTATGATCACAAGTTGGGCCTCCTCACTTGAAATGCCTGCACACAATAACAATTTCAATAGTGAGAAAGACATGAGCTAGTGTTTGTATTGTTGTAGGCATGTAGGCAGGTGATACAAGTTTACCTTTTCAATTTGTGAGCCAGTTCTACTAAAAATACCTTATCTTGGTCTCCCCAAATTATTAAGGTAGGCTGCATAACAAGTAAAGGCAAATTGTAACATAACAAAGATGATATAAGTAGAATTAATGGATTGTAAACTGAATGAATCTGAATTCAACCTGTGGGATCTTGGGTGGCTTTGAAAGTTTCCGATCTTAGGAATATCTTGGATCAAATCTTTCTTCTCTTCTATAAACTCTATGCACATTACTTGTTAGTCTTATTTTTGTATTAGCAAACGAATATATCAAATAACTACTAATGATAATAAGAATAAACTTGAATTTTAATCACTCAACTATGATCAAATTTTGTGAATTGTTAAAAATGACATTTTGAAATTATTCTAAAAAGAAAAAAAAAAACCCAAAGAAAATGTGATATCCAAACAACTTACTTGAATGAAATTATTGAGCAAGCAAGAAAATATAATATCTAAAGAAAATGAACTTAAATAATTTCAAATGGATATTGAGTAAAAATGAAGTCATCAGAAAATGAGAATGGAGGATTTCATACTTGAAATGGTTCTCCTTACTGATGAAACCTTCACCAACTGTGGCCCTTTGTATTCTTGGGCAAGTATTCACCTGTTTCCTTTTGGTATCTTGCAAGTAGGTGCATATAATGAAAGATTTTCCATGTGGAACACATCTCTTCTAAGGTGATGTCAATTCAATGCAGTCACCAATAGGTAGGTCTATAAGTGAGTTCAAGTTGCCTTTCTAGTACAATAATGTTGCAAAACAAGAGCAGTGTTCAATTTGAGTTTGGATCATATCATCTGTGCATCCAATAGACAGACTTCAATGAAGAAGCAGAGACAAAACATTAACTAACATAGCACCTCAACTGAATAAGAGATGTGAGGTTGTCTATCTAATTTGATGAAGCTGCTAAACTAAACTAGAACATTTAGGTTATGTTTGGTTCCCAAAAAGTACTAAGAAAATAATGTTAAGGAAAATGATTTTCTCAAGTTTAATTGTCCTATGGAAAATACCAAAGAAAATCAAATATAATTAAGATTAATTATAAATTTATACATTTTCAAATTATTTAATCTTTAAATCAAAGAGTTAAAAAAAGTGAAATGAGTTTAAAGTTAATATAAAAATAATTTATTGACTTCCACTTTTTTTTTTCCTTCAAATTTTCAAGAAACCAAACAAAGCCTTGATGATTTTTTTAAGAATATTTGGAATGGTAACATGATAAACCCAACCCCATACTCGTTATCTAACAAAAGCTGCTAAACTGCAATATAGATGAAGTACTGAATTCATTAACACCATTTTCTATTTTGCATTTGTTTGGCAATTATTTCTCTAATAAAAAAGTTATATTAATGGCTAAATTTAAACTACTTTTTTGTATCAAGCGTCTAGTAAATACAAATTTTTGGACCATGTGAAATCTTCAAGCCAATCCAAAGTTGTCTCCTTTCGGGATCCTTTGGGCATTAGGAAATGGTAAGCTTGTTAGGAATGGTGGACTCTACTAGTTATATTAGAGCTCATATTTCCTCAAACTCTTAGAATGCAAAACACTTAGAATAAAATAATTTGAAGATGTAAGCATTTAATCAAACAAGTAAGGCACAAATACAAAGAACTACCAAAACAAATGAAAACAGAGCATTTTAAAAGTAAGATAATGAAAATGAAGTCATAGAAAATGAGAAGAAAAGTTAGGGATTTCGGACCTGAAAGGCATTGTGTATCAGTTCAATCTTCATGGATGTATGATATCAATTTGTGGCATATGAGCAATCTTGGGTTAGTCTTCACCTTTCCTTTCAGCATCTTTTTGTGAACAGATGCAGATTATTTAGTGTCTGCAGGTTTTTGAGGGAACATATATTCTGACAGTGACGTCGATTCAGGGCAGCCACGATTTCCAAGCTCTGTAAGTGAGGTGAGGGTATGTATCAAGTGTAGTAACGTTCCAAACACAAAACAACGTTTAAGATTGAGAGTTATCATATCAGACCTCAGTATTTCCTCAAACTCTTAGAATGTACAACTCCAAGTAAAATGGTTAGTTTAGGGCACATCATCGCAAACATGAACTGCCAAAAATAGCGTCCAAGCTGGAAAAAAATTTAAAAATTATTAATGTGAGCAGTAAAAACAAACATATGAGGTGCCAGGGATACAATGAAAACATAATAATAAAATGAAAACATAGCATTTTGATTCTTAAATAATAAAAATGGGAAGAAAGGTTAGGGATTTCGGACCTTATATTCCATAACTCGATCACTTTGGAAATTAATACGTGGGATATGATCAATCTTGGCCATCAATCTGGGAGAGATATCATACCATCAATCTCCCGTATACACAGAGACAAACATGAACTGCCTCAGTACCTCTGCTCTGACTCCACGCAGGCTTAGTTCCTCAAGACGAGGTAATGATGCCACATTGAAGGATGCCAAGTTTGGGCAATCATGGATCGTTAATCGAGAAAGAGAAGGAGATGAATGCAGTTCCAAGGATTGAGAGTTATCATACCAGACCTCAGTATTTCCTCAAACTCTTAGAATGTACAACTCCAAGTAAAATGATTAGTTTAGTGCACAGCATCAGAAAATGTTGAGAAGCTGGAAAATTTTTCAAAAAGTTATTGATGTGAGCATTTAAACAAACATATGAGGTGCCAACACAAAAGAATTACCAGAGACAAAATGAAAATATATCATTCTGATTCTAAAATAATAAAAATGGGAAGAAAGGTTAGGGATTTCGGACCTACCTCAAATTCCTTATTGAAATCCAACTGGAAATGAACATGTGGGATATGAGCAATCTTGGCCCAGTCTTCACCTGTTTCCTTGTTGTATCTTTCCTCTAGGTGTGGATAATCACAGAAATAAAATGTCTGCAGTTTTTTAAGGGAATAGATCTCTTCTGGCAGTGATGTCAATTCAGAGCAGTCAAAAATAATAAGTTCCGTAAGCGAGGAAAGGCTGCCCATCCAGTGTAGTAATGTTGCCAAACCAGAGCACTTAACAATGTGGAGAGTTTCGAGAGTGGAAACATATTGAAGCGGCTCCTCTGGGAGAGATATCATACCATCAATCTCACATATACGCAGAGACTTCAATGAAGAAGAAGCAGAGACAAACATGAACTGCCTCAGTACCTCTGCTCTGACTCCACGCAGGCTTAGTTCCTCAAGACGAGGTAATGATGCCACATTGAAGGATGCCAAGTTAGGGCAATTTATGATCCTTAATTCAGAAAGAGAAGGAGATGACGGCAGTTCCAAGGATTGCAAGTTAGGACACTCACAGATCTCTAACGTTACCAAGCCAGAAACATGTTGAAGTAACTCCTTCGGAAGAGATATCATATCATCTATGCTTTCAATATACAGAGACTTCAACGAAGCAGAGACAGACATTATCTGCCATATCACACCATATCTAACTGTGAACAGAGATAGTGTCTCAAGAGAAGGTAATGGAGCCACTTTGAAGGATGCCAAGTTAGGGCATTTTCTGATATATAATTCAGAAAGACAAACAGATGACGGCAGTTCCATGGATGTCAAGTTTGGGCAATCATTGATCCTTAATTGAGAAAGAGAAATAGATGAATGCAGTTCCAAGGATGCCAAGTTATGGCAATCTGTGATAATTAATTGAGAAAGAGAAGGAGATGAATGCAGTTCCAAGGATGCCAAGTTATGGCAATTTCCGATCTCTAATTGAGAAAGAGAAGGAGAAGGATGCAGTGATGCCAAACCAGAGCATGCATAAATATATAACTTCGAAAGATGAGAAAATGAAGGACCCTCCTCTGCTAGTAAGTCCATCCTCCACAATTCCTTCAACTTTGGCATGTTACTGAGTTCGAGCGATTCAAGAGATGGGAAGAGTGGCGTTGTTAATGAACCCTTCTTTAACTCCACCAGTTCTTCCATATTATGAAGCCCCAAAGACTTGAGAGAAGGGAGTTGAGAAAAGGGTGGCAGAATTTTGCATCTTGAACATCGTGAAATTTCAATTTTAATTAGGTCGGGAAACAGGGAACCCAACCCATCATTCATCATCCAACTTGGAAACTCCGTACCTCCATAACCTTCTATAAAGATATCCTTTAGGTGTTGGTATGGTTGAAGGCCTTCCATCACTGACTTATCACCCTCATCCCCCCCATCTTGGCCCTGCCGATTCCATTCCAATCTCAAGGACTGAAGATATTGTTTTCCTATCAAAATTTCTTCCCTGGATACCAGTTCAACATCCCTCACGTTTTGAAGATTACTTATGCATAACCCTCCTCTTAGTTGGTTAAGGCCTTTCAATTCACTCAAGCTACCAATTTTGTGATTCCTTAACCACCCTATGTCATTCCCAACCACAAACAATGGTAGACTTTGAAGTAAAGTCAACTTGCCGATTCCATGTGGTATATGAGTCAAGTCATCACATCCACTATTCTCCAAGTGTCTAAGATTGATCAATTCTCCTATATTGTCTAGAATTCTTTTTAATCTCCGACATCTTGTGAGTTTTAGTGTTTGCAAATTCTTTAACCTTGTAACAACATTTGGAAGTACCTTAAAACCATTGTAGGAAAGATCAAGATACCTTAAATGACTCAATTTGCCTAAACACTTTGGCACCTTCTCTACACCCATACAACTTAAACTCAATGCACGTAAACACATAAAACTCGGAAAAAATGAATTTACAATTGTACTATCCTTAAAAGAATCTTCACCAAGGTTTAGAAAGGTCCTTATGGGTTTTCCCTTTAGAGCCTTTATCATAGGATTTACCTCTTGAAACAATGATACATGACGAACTTCTTCTGGGATGTTATTTACATTTCTTCTTAAAACAAGGATCTCAGATCCTACAATTGATTGTGCAAGATCATGTATAAGGTCATGCATTTTACAACTTAATGTATTATTAAAATCATCTTTTTCAACCTCTTCCAACAATGACCTTGACAATAATTCTTTGAAATATTGATCTCCTATATCCTCTAATTGTTCATTCCCATTTGTAGACTGAATGTAACCTTGTGTGATCCATAATTGTACCAACAAGTTTTTCTCAATTTCATAGTCTTTTGGAAATAAAGCACAATATGTAAAACATTGTTTCAAATGTGTTGGCAAATTATCATAACTTAGTTTCAACACTAGTAGAACATTATCATTTCCATGTGGAAGTGATAAAAGATTTTCATTCTTTTGAATAGACAACCATTTGGACAAGTCTGATTTAAACTGCATTAATGTTCTCCCTAAAGTTTTGATCATGAGTGGAACTCCATTACACATGTTTACAATTTCTTTTCCAACTTCTATGATCTCAGAATTCACAGTATCCATCTGTCCTCCAAATGTGATGTCTGAAAATAAATTCCAAGACTCATCTTTGTTTAGACCTTCCAACTCAATACTAACAGTATTATTTCCCATAAATGAAACCTCAGTGTACCGGGTGGTCACTACAATTTTACTCCCTTTAGCACCAACCTCCAATAGAGTTCTCACTTTCTCCCAATTTTCACATTCATTGTTCCAGGCATCATCTAGTACTAGCAAGTACTTCTTTTGACTTATTTGTTTGTGAAGCTCATTTTTCAAATCATCCAATGATAGGCTCTGTGAACTTTTATCACCCTCATCATTTTTAGATTTTGACAACTTTTTTAGCAGCGCACTTTCACCAAAACCCTCACCAGAATCATCAGAAACGCAAACCCATTTCTTAAACTCAAAATGTTTTTTCACTCTTTCATCGTCGTATACCAATTGAGCAAGAGTGGTCTTACCCAATCCCCCGATGCCAACTATAGCAACAATGAAAACATTTTCTTTGTCAGGCGACACCAACAATTTTACTAGGTCTTCTTTTTTTGCATTTCTTGGATTAAGATTAAATAAAGGTGGGGATGAGTGGGTCTCTCTCCCAATATTCTTTGCCCGTGGGTGAATTGTGCTTCGTGGAATAGCATTCAACAGAAAGATATCTTTTTTTATTTCATCAAGTGCTTCTTTGATATCATCGACTCTCCCACTCATTTGGAAACGAAATGCAACCTGATTTGAGGACGAGAAGAAGTGACTCACCTGCCTGACGAGCCCTCCTCGCTGCAACCGGTAGGTTGCAAAGTCATCCAACAAGTCATCTACATCATACACAACGCCCTTGAGCCTCTTCACCCAATCTTTCACTGCATGGCTTTTCTCCAGGTGATCCTCAGCATCCAGAAGAACAGCTTTGAGGGTGCCCAGTGTCTCCTCAAGCTTTGTCAGCTCCCTTCGAACGCCATACATAGATCCGATTTTTTGAACAACTGAGGATCCTAAACTGCTCAAAACAGTCTCCACGACGCTGAATGGAATTTGTTCCGCCATTTTTTGAAGAACACAAACTGCACAGGGCCAAGAAAACATATATATGGTAAAATTATGACAAGTAGAGAGAATTGCAAGAGAGAATACTGGACAAAGTGGTGATATATAAGGTTCGTGAATCGTGGGGATGATGGAACTTACCTGCTTTGCTCGCCCTCCCAAAATGGTTGGTTACTCTGAGAGAATTGTGAAAGAGTAGAGAGCCAAGTACGAGAGATATATATATTTATATGGGGCGGCAGGGACAGAGTAAGTCACATGGGTACTGATTAATATTATGGGTTTGGTGGACAAGGCAACAAGCCAGGCCATATACATGCAAGTTGTAATTATTAATTAAAAGCTCTGGATGTATTAAATATAAAACGTTGTCTCATCTGCTCTCATACATTAAATTACAAAGACGAATTGTAATATTATAATAAAATCATAAATTATATTTTATAAAAAAAACTATATATTTTAGTATATGTGGTAAAAAAATTGGATATTATCATCTTTCTAAAAGCGTAATTGACTTTTAAAAAAATAAATAATTATTACTATTAATAACATTTCATCTAAAATAAATTTAAAAATAAATAAAGTTTGAACATGTAAATGAGACAAATTTCTGATTGCATACATTTAGAATTCAATTAGAAATAAAGTATATTAAAATATTTTGATTTAATTTGTAATTAATTGATCAATTTCTTATTAAGTTCTATAACTTTCTAGTGCTAATTAAATCAATTTTTGAGTTTCAATTTATTTTAGAAAATTAATAAATTTTGTATATAAAGTATAATTTGATTTAAAATTTATTTATTTAATGAAAAATTTTAAAATAATTAAAAAAATTTCAGAGCAGTAAATGCAATTTAAAGGAAAACCAAAGTTGCAGAAAGCCATTTTGGAACAACTCAAAGTTGCAGAAGGCCAAGAAAATACAGCACGTACAAGATGAGAAGCTGGGGAAATTGTGAGAGAATAGGGAACAAAGTAGGAGATATCTTTAGAGGGGTGGATGGGATGGGCCAAGTCACATGGGTACTGGCTGATATCATGGATTCGGTGGACAAGTCAGCAAGTTGCAGTTAAAGGTACTCAAGGTAGTCAATATAAAATTAATGTACCATTTGTGCTCCTGTACTTCATTCATTTTATTTTTTTCCTAACATTCAGCTCTTTTGGATGGACATGAGGCTAATTGTTCAAACGTAGTAAGAATTTTCAGAATTTATTTTATATATATATATATCCATCCAGTGGACTTGACTTGTGAGGCTACAATCTGCAGAATATGATATGACTTGTGTGGCTCTAAATCTCACCCTTTTATGGCCACGGTTAGAGATTGACATTACAAATACTTTTCCTGCCAAAAAAAAGTTAGAATGCATTACGATGCTTTGGGTGGAAAAGTAAGACATGGGTCCCCTGATATGAAACCTTCTTCATACCCTTCCAAAAGGGTTAGATTTTTCAATGTTCTCATTTAATGAGAATGACCCCTCGATAATATTGAATTATTCAAAGAATGCAAAAGATCAAAGAATGTGATAAAGATTGTGAAGATCAAACAAAGTGGCATTGAATCACCTTTAGGAAAGGGTCCATCAAGTAGTGGGGTTATAAATCCCTCATGTTTAAAAAGAGATTAGGATGCATAATTATGGATTTGAATTTTTTGTTTTTTTTTGTTTTCATATCTGGATGACAAAGATGAATGTGATTCAAAGTGCCTATACATAATTGAGATCAAATTGATTAAATTATAAATTTATATATTTTTTAAAATACTATCTAGATAATCATAGTTTGATTTGGTCATTTATTTTGTGTTTTAAGTTATGTATCTAAAACACAAACTTAAACCTTAGACACTAAAAAGAAAGAAAAAGAAGGAGCCGAAAATCTTGATTTCCATCCACAAAGTTGTGTGTGTTAGCTTTTTTCCTATAATGCGTGGTCATATATAATTATATTTATTGAATATTATTTAAGGGTATCAATTGATAGGTAGGTGAATCAATTGATTGGGCATCCAAGAGTCTTATGTATGGAAGACTCAAATTATAAATGGGAAGTTCTAAAATTTAACTCATATGAATGTGGTGTTACAACTTTTGTAACTCCATCATTATGAAATTTATTTGTACATTATGTTTATGAGTAATGGAGGAAAATGGAAAGGTATAACCTATGCAATTATATAGATGTATTCAAGTTCATAACCCACCATTACCCATTAATTTGTATATAATGGGTGTAAATAATGAATATAACTCTCATATAGTTTTTAATGGAAAGACTAAGAGATGTACAACTTATTATAAATTGAGGTCTCAAGCCACACTCTCATTCTTATATCTTTTTTTTCTTATTGTTTATTTTTAACAACATGCACCACACAAGTGACCCATCCACTATATGAGAGTAGTGAGTTGAAGACCTTGACAGTACAATTCACAAGGTGACTCAATCTCACTTCATGGATCAATGTAAAAATATGATCATTATTTTAACACTTATAAATTATTTTGTTTTATGTATCCAAAATTATTTTCAAAATAATTATTTCCACATAAAGTTTATGAAAGTTTGGTTAACAGTGTGGATTCTACCTTTTTCATGTTATTGATTTGTGTACAAATCTACAAGTAAGAATTATGTAGTCTTAGGTGGTGTTTGTTTTTTTGGCTTTTTGCTGAAAGCAATTTAGTTTTAGAATTTAGGTTGTTTGTTTTTCTACTTTTTCATGACTTATTATAAACTTTTTACTAAATAGAAAAAGCCAAAATATGTAGCTTTTTCTAAATTGAAAAAATAACATATTGGTTTTTTTTACTTTTTAATATTTAATAGAAATAAAATACTACAAAAACAAACAACCTAATATTTAATACTATTAAGCATTAAGGTTCTAATTAGAATTAAGTAAAAAAACAAACGCCACCTTAGTCTTATCTTTTAAAGAAAACTCTATATCAATAGTTAGAAGTCTTGGTCTTCCTTATAAAGTAGTTCTAACTTTTAAAGCACAAACGTGTCTAGTGGATTAGATTGAGAGACAAAAACTTAAGGTTGAAAAACTTCATTGTATATAAATGTTGTTTCCAAGTAAAAATAATCTTCACTTTCAAAGGGAGAAAGTTTTGTTGTTGAATTGTTTGTTTTGTACTTGTATCGATATATGAATCTTAACATTTATCATGTATATTTATAATTTTTCTTTAGATATATTTTCTTAAATAAATTTATTGTAAACTTTCTAATATAAACCATTTCATACTAATATTATATTTGAAATCACTTGTGTAGCAAGTATTTGACCTATAGATAAATAAAAATATAATTAAAAAATTATAAGTGTTGTTTGGATCTTTCAAAGGCCAACTAATGGCATTGATTTGGGGCTTGTATGGACCAATATTTGTTGGGTGTCCTAATCCTAACAATATTCAATCTTTATCAAGACATTTAATGAAAGAGTAATTTATATAACCCTAAATTAGGATCAATTTTTCTTGATATTTCAATTCTTTATCTATACATGATATATTATATTTAGGCAAATTATTTAAATAATAATAATAATTATATTATACTTAAATAGTATCTTATGCATACAAAAATACATATTTGTGCTAGAAAAATATTTTGTGCATAGTATTATTCAATGCCATGTGTCGTAATTTTTTACAAAATAAAAACCAATCACATCATAAGCATATTTGATGGTGGCAACGAGTAAAGAATTATATTTTTCACCAAGAGCTTTAATTTATTGACAATCTTGAAGGTTCTTCTATTTCTCTCTTTCCGGTCTGCATCAATCAAACATCAAGACCTTGAGAATATCAACAAGTCCTTGTCTTTTTATTTATTTATTCCTTTTATAACACGGAACTTCAATTATTTTGTTAGATCTAGACCACACAAATATTTATTAAGTATGGGATATAGAGTCGTGGAAAAAAAAAATTACTTTCTTATCATTCAATCAACATCTTATGTTTCATAATCCTTAAGAGCTATCTAATCCAATAAAGATAGTAAAAATAAATAAAAAATTTAAAAAATCAAACTCATGTCAACCCACTATTGATCCACACCCAACAAATTTCAATACTTTAGATGGGTTTCAGGTAACATTTCGTATGAAATAGTTAAAAATAGTGGTTCAATCATTGTCTCAACTGTATACTATAAATGGGCATGATAGAATACTTGAAAAAATAAATATGATAAAAGTTTTGTTAAAGATAATTTGAAGGAAAAGTGATGACTTGTAATATTGGAGAAAGCAATTAGTCTTAGTCTTCGTATCACAAGGGTAAAAGTCTAGCCTTATCCATAAAAGATGTGGGCCAGTGGATGACTTAGAGTAGAAGACTTGGAATAGAGGAAACAATTAGTCTTGGTGATCACATAACAAGGGGCAAAAATCTAGATAGTAGCCTGAGTGAAGTTTAAGTCCTCATGCCCTTAATGCTTTATTTTTATGTTTAGGGTTGATTACTTTGCCTAGTAGGAGGTTTTCTCAAATTTCCATCAATTGGATTAGCTCTAAAAGTAATTCTATGACTTTAATTTTCTCTTTCTCATCTTGATATTTAAAAAAAATAAAATTTCTTTCCACTCAATTAATGATTACTTATAATAATTTTATTTGTAACTTCTTTAGAGAACTTCCAATTTTTCAATTAGGCATCTTGATTCAAACTAATGATGAAAACTTATATTTTGGAAAGTCCAATCCAAATTTTAATTTATGTTTGTATAAATATGATCCGGCCTATAAAAAAAGGAGAGGATTACAATAGTATTACCTTCCTATTGTATTTTCACAAGGGTTCGACAATATCTAGGCCCATTCAATTTATAATTTTTCATATTCACCTAATTGAAGTTTTGTTGAATATGTATTCAATGTTAAACGATTCCTACCATATATATTTTTTTTTTTTGAAAAAAAAAAATTGATAAGAAGCATTATATTGAAAGTAGAATTAAAAATAGCACAATACAAAACTAGTTGGGAGGTATATAATTTTAAAAAAAACTACCAAAGACTTGCTTTTAAAAAACTCTTCGAATCCCTTGTTGTAAAGAAATATCTTCATGGTTAAATGAAATTCGTAGATACCCACAAATAAAGATGATGGCACTAGCAACAAATTCTTAGATAACCAAGCCCAGTCCATTCAGTTGAGTATTAGGGCTTTGCCCCAAGCCCATTATTTATTTGGGCCTTAGTTGGAAGAGAAAAGATATATTACATCAGAAGTGACCTGTGCTTTACTCCCCTAATCTCACCATCTCAGATTATAATACCACCAAATAAATAATTAACAGTTTAATAATTATTCACAAAACCCCAAGATGAATATGAAAATAAAACTAAAAAAATGATAATATTTCTAATGTATTTTTTTTTCTATCTTTGAAATAACCTTGTTTCTTTTTTTAATATAACTAAAAGAAATAAACCTTTTCATTGTGATATTTTTTCTATTACCTATTTTTAGAATATTGTCTTTTTTTAATATGCTTGAATAAACGAATAAATATTTTTTTTATTGGATCTTTTTATAATTTATTAAAAAAATTTACTCTTCTAATATTTCTTAATTTTCGATATTAGAAGAGCAATTATTTTTAAATGTAATATATTTAGATAAAAGAAAAAATTACATCTTTCTTGAAGAAAAAAAAATTAATATATCCTAAATTATTAAAAGATTGTTATTTTTTATTTTATCTTTTATAGATTAATAACTTATTAGGAAGATTGTTATTATTTTCTTTTACACTCTGGAATGAAGGGATTTAAATGAAAAAGGAAATAATGGATTTGGAATAGAGGGAATTTTTAGAAGGAAAGAATTTTAAAGGATTTGATTGGATACTTTTGAAGTTTTTAATTTATGAGATTTTAATTTTATTAAAGTAAACTTTCTTTTTTTCAATGCTGACTTATTACTCTTACCTTTTCTCTTTAAATTTAAATTAATATATATATTTTTGTCTTTTGTACTCTTTTCTCTATACATACTATTTCTGGCATCTTTTTTTTTTTTTTTTTTGGAACTTTTGTGGAATTTTTAATGATAGAATCTTCTCAAATAAATTATTTTAAATATGTATGAGGTTTCTTTTATTTCTTTTTTCAATATAATAGATGCCCAAATAGAGTGGAAGAAAAAAAGAATTTGCTACAATAATTAATGTATTTTCTTAGTATTTTTATTAGAATAAATAATTCTCCAACTTGAGTGAATTCCCAATTTTAATCTCACTTGTATCATTGTAGTTGTTATCTATTTTTATATCATTTATGTCATGTCATTTTAGTTATCTCTCTATTTTTATAATTATTAATATAAGAGTACAGGGATTTAAACAAAAACAAATATATATATATATATATATATATATATATATATATATATATATATATATATATATATATATATATATATATATATATATATTAATTAATTATCATAATTAATAATATATATATATTTTTAACTTATTCAATACTTTAAGTGAATTAAAAAGTTGAAATCTAAGATAATTTAGATCATACAAGAGGGATTTTTAAATTTAATTTTGAGAAGTGAATTTAAATAATTAAAATTGATTGTTTATGTGATATTTTAACTTTCCATATCAAAATTTCAATGTTTTCAAAGGGGAAAACATGAGATTCCTCCCCCCTTAATTGGCACAAATTATGCCTTAAAAGGTTCTCAAATATGAGATACAAGTTTCTAAATCTTAAATAGAAGTTGTTGAGTGAAGTTAGCAAATCTCTTATACCCAATTTATTCATTGAAATTGAAAAATGGGCATCTAAAGAAAGCATTTAAAGTCTCTAAAAATGGATGGTAAAATGAAAGATGATGAATACTAACATGTTAAACGAAGTTATCATCCATAAAATAAAACAAAATTATTATGTACTTATTCAAATTCCAACAAAATAGAAACATGATGGGAAACTATGGACCTCGCATTTCGGCTAATGTGTTTTCCACTCGATGGCGAGTTCGATTTTTATTTGAAAATGATTTTATTTATTAAAAAAAAAAGATTTGGAGTCGTCACTTATTTTTGTTTTATTTTTAAAAGGGTAAACAAAATAAGAAAGAAAACCCTAAGTATGACTCCTTATTTTGGAAAAGGTGGTTTGTGAAAAACCGGATCGGACTCGAAGGTCAGGTTACTTATCGAGAAGGTACGGTAAAGACCGTAGTACCCTCTAAGTCCCTAAAGTCGGGTTTCTACTACTAAAATGAAGCTAACGTGGCAATTAATAGGAAAATCAATGGATACTCAAATCGATCATGCACATATGGAAATCAAAACATGCATAGAGAATAACTAGAATGGGAATGGATGCATACCTGGGCTACGGACGGGCAATGCGCTATCATAAAAATGGGGTCAGTGTACGATAAAGAGCACAAAACATATCAGATGCATCACTTAATAGAAATTAAAACTGTTCGAGAGAAAATTGGATTTTTGAAATTTATTTGAAAATTGGAGTCTTAGAGATTATTTGAAAATTGAAGTTTTAGAGATTATTTGAAAATTGGATTTTTAGAAATTAAATGTAAGAATGAGAATTTTAGAAATTAAATTTGAAAGAAATTGGAATTTTGAAAATTATTTGAGAGTTTGGGATTTAAAAAAAAATAAATTACGAAAATTGGGACTTTGGAAATTAAAATTTAAAAGAAATCAGAATTGAAAATTATTTAAGAAGTAGAAACTACGAAAATTGAATTATAAAAATTGGAAATCTTGAAAATAATTCGAAGGTAGAATTTTTAGAAATGAATGAATAAAATGATAATGATAATAATAAATGAATAGCTGAATAAATGCGAGAATTGGAATATTGGAAACTGAAAATTAAGTTCGGTGATAGGAAAATTGGAATTTCAAAGAACTAAATTTGGAAATCAGAATTTTGAAGAATTATTTAAAGACAAAATTTTAAATAAATGAATAAGTGAATAAATCAATGAATGAAATAATAATAATGATGAAATAATAATGATTGGATAAATAATTGCGAAAGTTAGAATTTTGGAAATTGGAAATTGAACTCAGGGATTGAAAATTTAAAGAATTATTTAGAGATGAAATTTTAAATAAATGAACAAATGAATAAATAAATAAATAGAATAACGAAAATAATAACGATTGGATAAATAATTGCGAAAGTTAGAATTTTAGAAATTGGAAATTGAATTTAGAGATTGGAAATTCGAAGGATTATTTAGAGATGAGATTTTAAATATATGAATAAGTGAATAAGTAAATGAATGGAATAATAATAATAACGAAAATAATTATTAAACAAATGAATGTGAATAGTAGAATTTTTGAAATTGGAAATTAAATTTGGAAGTCAGATTTTTGAAGAATTGTTTAAAGACGGATATTTTTTTTAAAAGATATAAATAAGTAAATGAACGGAATAATAATAATAATATCGAAAATAATACTTAAACGAATGAACGTGAATAGTAAAATTTTTAAGATTGAAAATGAAAATTGGAAAACGGAATTTTGAAAATTTGAACTTTAATGATTGGAATTTTTAAAGAAAATAAACAAATAAATAAATGAAATAATGATAATAATAACAAAAATAATATTTAAACAAATGAATGTGAATAGTGGAATTTTTTAGATTAAAAATTAAATTTGGAAGTCAAATTTTTGAAGAATTGAACTTTAATGATTGGAATTTTTAAAATAAATAAATAAATAAATATGGAATAATAATAATAATAACAAAAATAATATTTAAATGAATGAACGTGAATAGTGGAATTTTTGAGATTGAAAGTTAAATTTGGAAGTCAGATTTTTGAAGAATTGAACTTTAATGAATGGAATTTTTAAAATAAATAAATAAATAAATATGGAATAATAATAATAATAACAAAAATAATATTTAAATGAATGAACGTGAATAGTGGAATTTTTTAGATTGAAAATTAAATTTGGAAGTCAGATTTTTGAAGAATTGAACTTTAATGATTGAAATTTTTTTAAAGAAATAAATAAATAAATATGGAATAATAATAATAATAACAAAAATAATATTTAAACGAATGAACGTGAATAGTGGAAATTTTGAGATTGAAAATTAAATTTGGAAGTTAGACTTTTGAAGAATTGAACTTTAATGATTGGAATTTAAATTCGGAAATCGGAATTTTAAGAATTACTTAAAGATAGAATTTTAAAAGTGAATAAATAAAATAATAATAATAATAACAAAGAATAATGATTAAATAAATAAATATGGAAATGGGAATTCCGGAAGACTATTCTAAAATGAAAGCTTTAAAAATTATTTGAGAAGTGGAATCATGAAAGGAATTTTGGAAAATTGGAGTAAGGAAAACTATAAGAAAATAAATAAAAAGTCAAAAACTTACTGGGGCCATGTGCCAAAGTGACCACACTTAGAGGTGGCCAAAGTGAAAAAAAGGTTTTCAAATGATGTTTGAACATCCTGGCAGCCCAAAGAAAAATAAAACAAAGTGTTGCAAGGTGCATATCATGAATTTACATCCGTGGCCCCACCATCAACTACAAGATATTTCCAATTGTAATGCCTTAGATACTTTCTAGCATCATTTAATGCAACCTCATAAGAAGTCGGAATTATAGGAAATTTGGGGCTAATTTTTCCTTGCATATACTTCATTCGTATTTGATCTCTTTCTTTCCTATTGCCATGGTAGATGATTGCAATTATTGAAGGCACAAACCTTGCTATTTCATTTGCCCAGTTTGAGAGAGTAGAAAGAGGAGCAATGACCAATTAGGGGCCATCTAACCCCTTTCCTATTTTCCCCACACCGATCAAAGAGATCTTTCTGGGCATTCAAACTCAATGCTGCATAAATGGGATGAGAACCACATAGCTGAAACACCGCTCAATAGAAACAGACCAATAACGGTTTGCCATTTCACAAATTCTTCACTCTTCCTTTTCCACAAGAAGAAAAAAAAAATACACAAACACTTATTCCCCAAAATCCCCCTGTAGACCCCTCCTAGAGACAGATAGAGCTGGCATTTTTTTTCCCATTATTAATTTTTACTGACCACCCGGGAAAGAGGCTGTCTGGGCGGCCATGAGATGTGATCGGGCTAGCTGGGGCGGCCAGATGGGACACGAGACAGAGGGTTGGTGATGGCAGAGGAAAGGAGAAAAAGCGGGAAAACAGAGAGAGGAAGGATTTCGCAAAGAAGAGGGATCTGGTTTGGAAAAAGAAGAGGGGAAGAAACAGAGAGGGGGGGGGGGGGGGGTTCGGAAAAATTTGGAGCGCATGAGGGAGAGGGAGAGAGGACTGAGGAGAAGAGTTGGAAAGCCATGGAGAAGCTGTAACCAAGAGGAGCTATAGGGAGGCGATTTCGAGCTGAGCAGAGGAGGAGCTTCTCGTTTTGGTCCAGGTATTTTCTATGCTAGATACACAAAGCCTATGCTACACTGCAGCTACTTGTACAATGTTTCATAAGTGTGCCATGGATTCTTTGTGTTATGCCATTATTGACTTGACGACAATAGTTCCAAAGGTTAACAATGCAGCTGTATTTACAATGACCCAATGAGCTGGAAAAGTCCTTCAGTAAGTGTTCTTTTTATTTATTATCTAGATCTCTTAGGCTTGGTACAGTTTCTGCACCATCTTTGTCACCCGGATCTTCTCAGCCATTGGTTTATACCATTAGGAATTCCGTAGATGCAGTTGGTTTTTTTCATGGAATGTTAAAATATCCAGACCTGGGAAGAAATCATCCATTCTTTCCATAACCTGCTTAACAACTTCTTAGTGGGGATAGTGGTGCTGTTGGGGCCCTTTTGAAAAGATTGCACTTTTACAACATTGAAAGAATGGATAACACAGCACTATACGAGCATGGCTACCCTCATCTCACCGCCCATCGGAAGCACCACCCTCTCATTTCCATCATCCCTTCCACGAGCATGAGGACTGTACATGCCACCCTTCCTCTCTTCATCACCACATTTTCTCTCTCTAGAGCACCTCTCCATTTCGCTCTTTCTCTATCTTCCTCTCTGTAGATCCTCTCTTTAAGTCATCAATGGGTACGCGAATCCCATCTCACCCGCTCAGCAATGGCCTTCACATGTTTAAGCGGCAGATTCAGCACAAGGAGTGGCAGCCGATGACAGGGTCACGTGCAACGCCGACTACCAGAGACGACGTGAAGAAATCCGGCGGCGTCGGGGGGCAGCGGTCAGGGCAGTTGGAGCCTTCAGGCTCGATGGGGGAAGGCGGTGTGTGTCCTTTGTCAGTGACGAGCTTAAACGAGGAGGTGAAGTTCAGGCTCAAGGTGTCAAGGGCGGCAATGTGGGTTTTTCTGGTGGTGGCGGGTTCAGATTTGAGCCCAAGCCCAAGTTTGTAATGGGAATGGCTGTTTTGGGCTTGCCCATATTGGCCATTGGGCATGGGCTTGAGATGGAGCCCAGGCCCATGTGTATTGCTGAAGGGCCTCATGTTTTGTTCACCCATTTAAAATTGGCCCATTCGATTGTTTTCAACTTACATAATTTACCTCCTTAAAGCATAAATTTCTCAATAAATTTTCTCAACCCCAATTTCTAAACCCTACTTACAAAACTTGCATATTTAAATAATTCTCCTAAATTCTACTTTTTTAAATTTAATCTAGATTTCCGAAATTCCGATATTTTATATGTATTTATCTTTATCACCTTATCCATTTATTTATCTATTTAAATTTAAAACTTACATTTTTTTAAATAATTCTCCTAATCCAGATCTTTAAATAACGCTTCAAAATCCCGATTTATAAATTTAAAATTCCAAATTCTGAAATTTCAATTCTCACATCAATTGATTTAATCATCGTTATTTATTCATTTGTTCATTTTTAAAATTCAATCTTAAAATAATCTTTCAAAATTCCGACTTCTAAATTTAAAATTCCAAATTCCGAAATTTTAATTCTCACATTAATTTATTTAATCATCGTTATTTATTCATTTGCTCATTTTTAAACATTCAATCTTTAAAATAATTTTTCAAAATTCTAAATTCTAAATTTAAATTCCAATTTCCGAAGTTTTAAATTCTCACATCAATTTATTCAAATCATCATTATTTTATTTATTTATTTAAAATTCTATCATCAAGCAATTCCTCAAAATCCCGATTTCCAAACTCAATTTCCTAATTTCCGGAATTCTAATTTCCATATTTATTTATTCAATCATTATTCTTGTCATTTATTTATTTATTTAAAATTCTATCATCAAGCAATTCCTCAAAATCCCGATTTCCAAACTCAATCTCCTAATTTCCGGGATCCCAATTTCCATATTCATTTATTCAATCATTATTTTTTGTTATTATTATTATTATTGTTGTTTATTTATTTATTTAAAATTCCATCATTAAGTAATTCTTCAAAATCCCGATTTCTAAATTCAATTTCTAATTTCCGGAATTCCAATTTCCACATTTATTTATTTAATTCTTATTATTTTTATTATTATTATTTCATTTGTTTATTCTAAAATTCAATTTTAAACAATTCATCTAAATTTCCGACTTCCGGTTTTAATTTCTAAATTCCAAAATTTCCCATATTCACATTAATTTATTTAATCACTAATATTTCATTCATTTATTTCAAAATTCCATTTTAAATCAGTTCTTTAAAGCTTCCGATTTCCGAATTAAATTCTTAATCCCGAAAATTCTCGTACTCCCATTAATTTATTTAATCATTAGAATTTTATTCATTTATTTTAAAACTCCATTTAAAATCAATTCTTTAAAAATTCTTATTTCCGAATTAAATTCCTAATCCCGAAAAATTCTCATATTCACATTAATTTATCACTAATGGTTTATTTATTCATTCTAAAATTCTATTTTAAACATTTCTTTAAAATTTCCGACTTCCGAATTTAATTTCCAATTTCAAAAAATTCCAATATTCCCATTTATTTAATCATTATTTTCGTCCTTATATTATTATTCCATTTATTTGTTTATTTATTTTAAAATTCCATTTTTAAACAGTTTTTTTCAAAGTTCCAATTTCCGAACTTAATTTCCGATTTCCAAAATTCTAATTTCTTTCAAGTTTAATATCCAAAATTCCAATTCTTAAATCTAATTCTCAAGACTCCAATCTTCAAATAATTTTCGAGACTCCAATTTTCAAATGAATTTCAAAAATCAAATTTTCTCCTCGAACTGTTTTATTTCCACTCGGGTTCTCAAATAAACCTTCTATTCTTCTTGGTTTTTATATAAGCATTAATGTGATTCTCGCAATTCCAAGATTATGGAATTTGTGAGACTAATTCATGCAAAAATAAATCGGGCTTTGGTGGGCCCCCCACATATGTGATTTCATGACTAATTGATTGATTGATTTATTTATTTATTTGTCATGCGTGATTGATTTACTCTATTCTTGATATACATATAATCATTCCGTGTTTATTCACTAACCCCATTCCATGATAGCGCGTTGCTGTTTGCTGCCCAGGTACGCTTTCACTTATTCTGATAATTCACTAATACATATTCTGATTCTCATATACGCATGATTGATGCGAGTATCCATTGACTTTCTTATTAATTGCCACATCAGCTTCATTTTATTAGTAAAGACCCAACTTTAGGGACTTAGAGGGGTGCTACGGTCTCTACCGTACCTTCCCGATAAGTAATCTGACCCCCGAACCCGATCTGGTTTTTTTCGTAGACTAACCTTTTCCAAAACAAGGAGTCCCACTTAGGGTTTTTCTTTCTTATTTTGTTTACCCTTTTAAAAATAAAACAAAAATAAGTGGCGACTCCAAGTCATTTTCAAATAATCAATAAAAAATCAATTTTTTTCGAAATAAAATCGAGCTCACCATCGAGTGGGAAACGCATGAGCCGAAATGCGGGGTCCACACCCCCTTTTGAGGTTTTCATTGTAAAAAAGCCTTAATTAAGGTACCCGACACTTTAGAGACATAGATGAGCCACAAATTTCACTGGCACAATCAAATCTTTAGGTAAAAACGCTTACAATTGAAGAAACATATAAAGAAAACATCAGAGGGAATAAAAATATAGGAAATTGAGTGCCTAAAAGGGGCTACAAATGTAAAATTCACCAGCAAGACAATCGATGCAGCGAATCGAAATAAAATATCTGGATGAATTACGCTGGAAAAGTCATCAAATTCATCAAAAACTGATCTCACCTGAAGGGCCGCTTTTCAAAGGAAAGCTCGCCTGACTCTGAGCTCTGTTTTCTACTCCCTCTAGGAAATCCTCTATCCCCAAGCTATCCACCCTCACTAGTTTCTTCTCAAGCTCCTCAAATTTTCCTCCAGGCAAGATTGCTCCTCCAGCCAAGCCCCGAAAATTTTTCGGAATCCTCTTAAACGCCAGAAAAACCTCCTATCCTTTCTTCTTTCTTCTCTCTGTTTCCGGACCCCCCCCCCACGATGGCTAGCTCAACCCTTAAAAACACGAAGACACTCCCCTCTGTTTTTCTTCTCCCACAAGTCTTCACCTGCTCTCTGCTACCACCATGCCATCTTTGCCACATGTCCCATGCGGCTTGCCCCCTCCAGAAAGAGGTCCCCCCACTTCAAAAAATGAAAAATTTTCAATTCCCGGGTCGTCCGCAAAAGGGGTCTACAAAAACTTTTTCTTGACCATCTTCAAATTTGAGAAATATGATAATCTTCAAGTTTAGAGATAACCTATTTTTATCAGGGATGTTGTTTTTTCAATATTATTCCATAGAACATTATTTTAGTTTATTAATGTTGTATTTTCTTTAAATGGTTTGTCTATGTTTTGAATTTTTTTTAATCTAATTTGAGTGATATGTTTTATATAAGGACATTAATTTTACATTATAAGTATATTAATTTTATATTTTAACACATAATTATAGATTACATAATTATTGTAAAGTATATAAATTTTTTATAGTAATTTAAACAATTCTTTTATATATATATATTTTGGTCATTCTTATAAAATGGGAAATCCCTTGTTTAGGAAAAAAAATATTTATATATTCTTTTCCTTTCCTATTTTTCCTATGATAATAGTTATTATCATCCATTTAATGCTTGGGGCTTTGAACCAGAGAGGTTTCCAACACTTTAACAATCTTATTTCCTTTTCTTGTGTAATCATATTTCCTAAACAAAAATTTCATTTAATATACTAGTTAATTTTATATTTTAAGCATGATTGCAAGGTTCCCTACATCTATTGAGAAATTATACTCAATGTATGTGCATGGCATGTGAGCCTTTACTAGTAAGTATTAAAAGAACTAGAAAACCATTATCCCTCATAAAGCCAATTGTAACCATCTTTAAAAGTATAGAAAGAGTAGCATCCATGTATTGTGAAAGTGATCTACTCTATCTTCTTTCATATCAAACATAGAAGATATTTATTTTCCCTACAAATAATCAAATAAGAATTTATTAATTATTTGAAATCCACCATAGAAAAAGATTAACATTAGGCTTGAACAATAATTTTCAATAGTTGAAACCTTCAAGCAAACAATTTATATGAATGTTTAAAAATATCATTAGAATATGCTACAAATAGGATAAATATGCCCATAAATGTTTAAATAAATCTATAGAACTCCTATGTAGATCTTTGCAATATAAGTGTTAAATTAATCAAGGTAAATGTTCTCATTAGGTACAAGAACTCCGAAAATGCCCGATCCATGAACTCCAACTGCAAAACTCGTGACACTATTTTCCTTTCGAATGTGCAAGAATTCCAAAGATCAATTTGAACCAAAAAGATGAAATAGATTTCCATTTTAATTTTAGAAGAGAATCTGACTTAGAAAATGATTTGGAGTTTTGATTCCAATAGCATAAATTTCATATCTGTACAAGAGATAAATTGGAATTTTGATTTGTCACGGTAAAAGAGAAAAACATATTTGGATTTTGATTTCTAATCGAGAATCTACTTGATAATCAATTTTGTTAGCCCAAGGGTTTTCCTAATCAGGTTTTGATGATAACAAACTATGGTTAAATTACTAATTGGTTTGATTTGTAAAGAATCTCAAGTATTAATTTGGAAATTCATCAAATGACCTAATGGATACAAAATCAAGACGTTTGGAAGACCTTTATTCATAGGAAACAAATGTAAGATGAATGCATGGGTGCACTTAGGGTTTACATATCATTTCATGCATATTTGGAAAACTCAGTTTATTCTTTAAAGTTACAGTTTCATTAAAACCCAAGTTTTATCAAATATACCTTCAGCAAAACGTTTCAAAATTGGCATAAAGACCTTGCCTAAGTGTTAGAAGAGAAAAGAATAGAAAAAAAATAGGTTTTTGAGGCTAAAACGTTAAACCGGTCGAGGCACTAAGCCAATTGGCTCAACCAGCCAAGGTACCGGTCGACCAGTTCACTTTGTCCGGTCGAGGAGTGCAAAAACACTCTCTCTCTTTCAGTAGCCTTCTCTTCCTGGTCGACCTCTGGTTAAGGTCCAGTTGAAGCAACGGTAACCTGCCAAAACATTAAATGCTCCAATGGTTAGTGAATCGGTCGATCCCTAACTCGATCGGTTGAGGCTATTTTTTGTTTTTCTTGGCTCCCAAGGTTAGAAACCTATAAATTGAGAGCTCCACTTCATTTATGACATAGAGAACACTTGCATTTATTTGTCTACCCACTTGTTCTTGCCTTAAAAACTCTCATTTCTTTCTTAGTGCATTAAATCTTCATTTGCATATCCTTTAGTGCACCTTTGTGATTCATCCTAGCTTTGATTTGTGTTTTATCTATCATTGAGCTAGGTCGAGGGATTCATTCTTGTAAAATTGAGTGTTAAAGCCTTCAAGTGAGTTGAATCTTGAAGAGATTGTGTAAGAGCCCATTGGAGTAGGAATCCAAGTGTAAAGGATATTAGAAGCTTGGTTGAAACTTCAAGTTAGCGGAACCCTCACTCGGTTAGGAGCTTGAGGAGAGTGGACGTAGGCAAGGAAGTGCTGAACCACTATAAAATCTGACTTTGATATCTCTAACTCTATCTCTTTATATTTGCTTCTATTGTGCTTGAATTTATTGTGTTGAAAAAGATTTTGAAAAACCCAATTCACCCCCCTCTTGGGTGTTTTTCTCTTTTAAGATTAGCATTTATTTTCTCAAATTTGAAACTCGAGTTCATTTTTTTTTTCCAAATTATCTAGAACCCTTTAAAACTTCAAAACACTTGAAATATATGATCAATATTCCTCATCAACTCAAATACATGGGGATAAATGTGGAGTATGTATGTATTGTAATACTAGAGAACAAAATTAGGGGTCTAGAAATATGAGGTCAATTGTTCGTTTGTGATAATTTAATATATGGAGTCCATTATTATTCAAAATAAGTGTTACTTCTCATATATAGTGATTTTGAAATGTGGCAAAGATGAAGTGGTTAAATAGTATGATGCCATGGTATGAAGGATGTGGTTAAATAGCCTCCAAGTGGAGTACATTAGCCAAGCGCTTTGACTAATTGTGACGAATCAAAGGAGTCATTGCATCAATGAAAGGTGAATTGGATGTGGCAGGATGTGGCTACCACACAGAAATAATAAGAAAAGGCAATGAAGAGAAAGAAAGAAAGAGATTTCAAACGTGGTGAAGAGAGAGAAGAACAAAGGGATTTGAATTTAGAAGGTTCTTTATTATATATATATATATATATTTTCTATTTGATTTGAGAGATAATGAAGGCTACTTTTACAAATTATGGGTTATTTTACTTACCCTTTTAATTAAATATTCTTATAGAAAACCAAATTCCGAAGAATGACTAACCTTTTTTAAAAACATAAAATGTAACCTTTTGGAGAAAAATAATCTTTAATAATTTATAAATCCCTATTTATTGTGTTTACTTTTACTATGTGGAGGTGGTTTTTCAGCAATCAACTAGAAAACGCATGAGGTAGCCTAATGCGTGATGGAATCTAGAAACAATGGAAAGTTACAGCCTGTTTGACTATGTGATTTAAAAACAATTTTTTGCTTTTAAAAATAGAAAAATGTTTTTAAAAATTCCTAATATTGTTTAGCTATTGTTTTCTAGAAATAATTTTTAAAAACAAAATGAGATAGAGAACAATTTTTAGAGAACAAGTAGAAGTCGTTTTCATTAGTTTTAAAAACTATTTTTTGTTCTTTAACTTAAAAACAGTTTTTAAAAATAAGTTTTAGAAAACATGACTAAATGAACCCTTAATTTCTAGACCGATGAAAATGAAGGGAAAAATGGGAAAAATAAGCAATAAAAATGACACTTTTCATTTCCTTTAAAAGTACCTTCAAGTTGCATTGGTTATGGGGGCAGTACTCTTGATCTATGATTATGGGATTGCCAACATTATTCATAGCAATATCTTCAAAATGCATTTCAAAGGCAGTGCCTTGATGGGAAGCAGGCCATGTCTTCACTCTCACGCCATTCTGGGTGTTGGTGAAGGTACAGTTCTTGACACTAATGCCAACCACAGGTTCGTCATTGGAGTACTTTCCAAGACTTCCCATGCTGATGCCATGGCCAGGACCACAGGTTACTCTTTGGATAATAGTTTGCTCACTGCCATCACCAATTGAGACACAATCATCTCCGGTTTCGATGGTTGAATCGGTGATATTGATCCCCGAGGAACATCCAATGTGATTTCCATCGATCTGTGTTAAGGCTCTCTTCTGGTGCACTAATTGCAATGTTGTAGAAAGTCAAATTCTTGCACCCTAAAAGATTAATATGAAACTGTTAGCTGTCTCTTGAAGTTATGTCGTTGACCATGCTATTGGTGATGAAGTTGAACCTCAGATTCTGTTATAGATATTTCAAGTCAAAAAAAGAGACACCAAAGCTTATGCTGTAATGTCCTCATTATGCACACAAAATGAAAGAATTACATAAGCATATGTATACATGAACTTACAATGGGAAGTTGGTTGCAATATGCAGAACGGGGGCTTTTTCTGCCCCATACAGTTTTTCCTTGGCCATAAAAAACTCCACCACCAAACAATGTGAATTGGTCGATTTGTTGGAAAGCAATCCAACCAGCTTCAGCCTTGAACCTGCTGGTATCCACCGGGGCCTTCATAGTGCCTTGGACAATGAAATTGATAGGAGCCTTGCAAGGGCCTCCAATGGTTATTTGGCCTAGTGCATATGTCCCTTCTGGAATCATAACTGTACTTGCCATAGGCGATGCACAAGCATTTCCGCAAGCTTTAAGTAAGGCCTAAGAAACATTCAATAGAGGACCCATTTAGCAGAAATTTAAGTTCAACATATATCTTACAATATTATAATTGAATTGTCCTCGCCTGGCTGATATTGGAGTTTCCATCAGCCCGGGCACCATATTTGGTAACGTCAAAATTGATATCACCAGATACTTTTGCAGCAGATGCTAGCAATAGCAGAAGAGAGGTTGCTGTGATATTCAATTTTAGGCCCATCTTTTCCTTGTCTCTCTCTTCTCCTTTGTTTGGTAAAACTTGTAAGCAATTAACAATGGTGAAACCTCATTCTTCTCAAACCATTTTATAGTGTAATTGGAGAATCTCAACACCAATAAAACCTTTAAACAATTACTATCTAATTAAGTTTTATAGTTTCAAATAGGTTGTGATGTTTGGGTCAACTTCCCTCCTATTATTGGCCTTAACCGTCTCAAATTTTATACTCTAAATCCTTTTTTGACGAGTTTTTTTTTAGGCTAATCACAACCTCTCAATGACTAAGTAAAAAGATTAAAGTGCAAAGAATAGTTGATATGAAGATTTTTCCTAATTATAGAGGAAATCTTATCAGCTGCTTTCAAGTAATTGTGAAGGTGGCCTTTGAGAAACTTTCTTAATTAGACTTGTATTGATATCTATCTTCTACCATTTTATTACAATGCTATTAGTAATACTATATTTTAATGGTTCCAAGTAAAAACAATGTCTAGGCATACATGCCATTTAAAACCTGCATTGTACCATATAATTTGATAAGTACCAATTGTATTAGAGAGAGAGAAGATATAATTTATTCTTCATACATTTTGCATTTTTCTCCCATATTTTCTTAATTTCTTCAATAACTCTGGATCTGCAAATCATTACAACCTCAAGGAGTTACCAAACCTTGAATTCCAACTTTTGGAAAACTTTCATAGGAATATTTTCCAAGTAAGCATCCTTCACATATATAATTAATCCGAATGATTTGTAGAGGGCAATCCTTATACCATTTTTTTCTTGATCAACAATTTCAATCCTCCTAAATTAAGATGTTGATATCTTAAGTGGAAAATCTAGATGGGAACATTGACATAAAATTTTAGCAATTTTAATTACAGAAACATTATATTTCTTATCATGACCACATTTGCAAGGAAGTCAACATATTGATATCTTATTGAGAGAACTTGATTTTTCTTGTGAATATTATATATTTTTTAAAAGTTATTCCAAACTTAATTAATTGTTTTTCATAATCTGCACATAGTAGATATTTGAAATAAATTAATATCTTCCATTTTTCAAACAAATTAAGATTTTACCTTTGCCTTTTTTGAGAATTTTGAATAGATTCAAAAGTAACATGATTAGTGTCTGAATATTCATCAATTTCAAAGAAAATATTTTTGAAGCTACATATATGGCTGTTTTCACCATCGAGTGAATACCATGTATTTTTCTCCTTATTACTTTATGTTTTATATGCCAAACATAAAGTGGCTAGGTTCTTCTTTACCTATTTGTTTTAACATGATTGGCTTTTCTTTCCATATTGCTAGTAGTACTTTTTATTTCATACACATAATGACAATTTTTTTTATAGTTATAAGGTTGAACTTGAGATTTCTCATAACTTCTTTCATTTTGTCTTTAGTTGTGCTCTCTTTCATGTCTTCTTAAAAAATATGGGTTTTGACATGCATGTTCTTGATTATTTAATGAAATAAAACCACATAAACCACATCTTTCTATGTTTACTTGGTCATAACCACTCCAGGATCGTTTTGACTTCTTTTATTATTAAGATTTTCTTTAGTTTCTTGTCATTTAAGTTTTGTTTGAGGAACTTTTTCTTGGTTCTTCTTTTTTAATTTGTCTTCATGCTACAATGAAAATCATTTTACTGTCTAATGAGCACAACAACCAAACTTTGAATCTAATAGACTGAATTATTTGTTCAATCACACAAGTATGATTTAAAATTTCATTGTTTCATTTTAGTTGATTCATGGGTGATCACTATAACTCTTGAAAAAGTAATGGGAGATTGATTCTACTTCTTTTATGGTCAAACTTTTAAATTCTCCTCTAAGGGTACAAAGAAAAACTTTTCTTAATTAATCAATTTCTTTATGTGCATTTTCTAATATTGTCCATGCTTTCTTGGTAGTGCATGGTTGCATTTGGAAAATTTCCAAACATGCCTTTATCTATTGCTTGATAGATAAGGGTAAGAGCTTTCTTCTTCCCTTTTGGCTTTTTTTTTTTTTCGTTTTCCATATACCTTTAAAAAAATTACTTTGATTTTAGAATAGTGGTTTTATGTCATGGCTTTTTGTTTATAGCCTTCCTCTATAACCTTTTCATACATCTTGTGAATCAAGTAAAGTCTTTATCTTCATACTCCAATTATTGTAATTATTTTTATTGAGTTGAAAGACTTATAACAAATATATCCTACTTGTCATTTTTTTCTCACGACCTAATTTGTTCAAGTAATAGAGTGGAGAACACATAAACAAATCCATAGAGAGAAATAAGTAATGGAGAAAAATCAAGAAAATGACATTACTTTCCACCATTCTTGTTCAACTATCACACTAACTCCTTTTTTTTTTTTTTTTTTTTATGGATACCTTTATCTAACAAATAGACTCTTAATAACAAAAAGTATAAAAAATAACTTGTAGGACTTATGTATAAACATATAATTAAATCAACCACTCAAATTTGTAAATATTCTAATTTACTTTTATAAAACAAAATCAAATCCTAATAATTGGGAACTTCCTAAACTCAAGGTTCCTTTCTAACAAGTTCTGAATGTAAATGAAAGATAAGCAAAAATATGTAATTGAGTCAAGTAATTATATTTATTGTTTGGATAGTGGGAAATGTGGAAAGGAAATGGTGAAGTGTTCCAAAAATCGATTTGAATTGAGGATGAAACCAATTCCCATTTCAATTTTAGATAAGAAATTGAGTTGAAAAATGTTAGGTAATAAACCTTCCAAAAGACCAAATTAATGAAGCGAATAAAAAATGTGGAAATAATAACAAAATAGAGTAGAAAAAACAACACACGAAATTTATATGGTTCACTCAAAATTTACGTGGTTCTCTCACTTGAAGAGTTACTTACTTCAGTTATGTCTTCACACAAAATCAATGCAACAACTCATCTTTCTTCTTCTATGTTTGTAGGCCAATTGAAATTGAACATAACTTTAGTTTGTGAATTGTCACTGTCTTTGTTAGCATATATGTGGGATTTCATTTCCATGAATCTTCTTAGGTCTAAGAAATTTGTAAATGATACTTTGTTTGAATATGCTTCATTCTGGCATGGAAGGATGGTTCTTCACAAGTGAAACACACTCTGATTATTTGAATAAAATACATTGTTCTCCTATTTTTCCTAGCTTTTCCAAGAAACCTTGAAGAGAAATCATCTCCTTATTGGCTTTTGTAATAACAATATATTCTGCCTCGATAGTGTAGAGAGTTGCAACTTTCTTGAGAAACCCAACTAACCATGGTTCATTTAAGAGTATACACATATCTTTTAGTGCTCTTTCTGTTTTCGACATCTTCGGCACCTAGGTCAATATCAACAAAGCCTTCCAGTTTCATATCCCCACTTCTTAAATAGAGTGCCATTTTTTAGGTATTTTGAAAATATCTAAGGATCCATTTAACCACTTCCTAGTGCATCTTACCATAATTGTTCATGTACCTGCTCACCACTCCTACTACTTGCACAATATCTAGTCTTGTACAAACCATAACATATATCAAACTTCCAATGGTTGAGGCATAAGGAACTTTTTTTATGTGATCACATCCTTCCTCTATTTTTGGTGATTGCTCTTTGGAAAATTTGAAATAGGCACCTAAAGATAGGCTCACTGGTTTAGCATTCTACATGTTGAACGTAGAGAGTACTTTGTTGATGTACTCTACTTGTTACAACATCAAAGTCTTTGCTACTTTGTCCCTATTAATCCTCATTCCAAGAATCTAGTTTGTAGCACCTACATCTTTCATTGCAAACCACCTCAATAATTTTCTTTTTAAGTTATTTATCTCTTGCATATCAAAACCTGAAATGAGCATATCATCTACATACAAAAGTAAAATAATAAAGTTGTTTTCAAACTTTTTTATATAACAACAATGATCTACTTGACATCTTGTAAAACCGTTGCTACTCATAAAGCTATTGAACTTTTTGTACCATTATCTTGGAGCCTGTTTCAGACCGTATAGAATCTTCTTCAACTTGCACTTGAAGTTTTTTTTGCTTACTATCATGAAGCCTTTTGGTTGCATTATATAAATCTCTTCCTCCAAATCGCCATGAAGGAACATTGTCTTCACATCTAACTGCTCAGGATGCAAATTTTCTACAGCTACCATCTTTAGCACCAATTTGCTTGTCATCAACTTCATTATTGGAGAGAAAATCTCAGCATGGTCAATTCCTACTTTCTGCTTAAATCCTTTGACTACCATCCTAGCTTTGTAACTCTTGCTTCCATCATGTTCTTCTTTGATCTTGAAAACTCATTTGTTATGTAAAGTTTTCTTTCCTTTTGGTAGTTCAATCAAATCCTATGTCTTATTTGACATCAGGAAGTCCATCTCATATTTTATGGCATAATCCCACTTGACCAAATCCTTAACCTAAATTACTTCATCATAACACTCTAGTTCTCTATTGTTAGTCAACAATAAATAATGCAAAAAAGGTGAATAACATTATATCAATTTAGGGGTTCTCAATGAGCATCTCACTTCTGCTATAGGAGTGTGTGGTTCTTCTTGAGATAGTTCATTTATAGGATTCTTTCGATCCCATGATTGTATTTCCTTCTTAGATTTTTCTTCAAACTTAATGTACTCATTTTTTTTCAGTTTTGACTTTTGTGCTGATAGATTCTATAAATGACTTGTCCTTGTACATTACTTTCTCATTGAGGATGATATCACTGCTTCTGATGATTTTTTTATTTTCAAAATCCCAAAATCAGTAGCCAAATTCATTAATGTCATATCCAACAAAAGCACATTTCTTAGACTTCGTGTCGAGCTTGCTCCTTTTAGATAAGTCAATATGCACATAAGAAATACAACCAAATAATCTCTAATGTGAAACTTTCACCTCTTTATCGCTCTATACTTCCTTAGGTAACTTTTCTCCAAAAGACACTAAAGGCTCATGGTTGATAAGGTAGGTCGCTATGCTAACGACTTTAGCCTAAAACATCTTAGGTAAGCCTGCATGTATTCTCATGCTTTTAGCATGTTCATTGAGAGTTTTGTTCATGCATTGTACTATACCATTCTACTAAGGTGTCTTTGGAATAGTTTTTTCCAGTTTAATTCCATTGGCTACACAAAACTCTTTACGATTCTCGTCTCCATACCCTCCTCCATTGTTGAACTTCAAATGCTTCACTTTCAAGCCCGTCTTGTTCTCTACCATGCCTTTCCATTTCTTGAAAACATCATAAACTTTTGATTTCTTTTTCTGAAAATAAACCCATACTTTCCTAGTAAAGTCATCAATGAAGGTGATGTAGTAATATGAGCCTTCAATAGATGAAATTGGTGATGACCCCCACACATCTGTGTGAACTAGGTCTAACTTCTCTACTTTGGGTGGTTTGCCGATCTGTGAGAAATTGACCATTTTCTGTTTGCCAAAAATACAATCCTTGTATAGACCGATGTCTACTGATTTTAGATTTGGCAGCTTCCTCTTTGAAACAAGAACTTTCATCCTTGTCTCGCTCATATGACTGAGTCTCTATTGCTAGATTTTCTACTTCTCATATGATTCTACAATTGCAACAATATTCTCCATGTTAGAAGTAACATAGAGAGTACCATTCTTCTTTCCATGAGTTATGACTATAGTTTCCTTGGTGATCTTCCATTCGCTCCCTAAGAAGGTTGTATGATGACCTTCTTGATCAGGTTGATTCATTGAGATTAAATTTCTTTTTAGACTAGGAATAAATCTCATGTCTTTCAACTTCCAGACAGTCCCATTTGCTCGCTTCACTTCAGTATCGTCTTTCCTCGTAATCTTCATGGTCCCATCATCAACCAGATAAACCTTCCCAAAATCACCATTGACGTAGTTCTCCATGATTTTGTAATGTGAGGTGCAGTGATATGATGCCCCATAATCCAAAATCCAGGATTCAACTAGACTATTGACACTTAGGATTAGAGCATCGCCAGTATCTTCGGCCATGTTCACGCATTCCTTTGCACCGCCATTGTTCTTTTTTGGTGCTCTACAATCTCTCTTCAAGTGACCATTCTTACCACAGTTCCAACAACTATTCTCTTTCTTCTTGGATCTAGACTTTCTTCATCTTGAATTTAATTTGCTCCGATTTGAGTTTCTATAATTGTGTCTACCTCTAGATTTGATGTTTAAGGCGGAACTTAATGTTTCTCCTAGTTCTCTTTGGTGTATTTTTTTTGCTTAGAATTAGACCTCGAACATCCTTAAATACCATCTTATTCCTTGCAGAAGAATTGATCACTATTGTTACCATCGCGATTCAACTTTTAGATAGAGAGGATAGGAGGATCAAAGCTCGAACTTCGTTATTGAACTTGATTTCCACTAAACTTAGTTGTGTTGTGATTGTACTAAATTCATTGATGTGAGCTGCTACAGATGCACCTTCTGTCATTCACAAATTGAATAACAACCTCATAAAGTGCACTTTATTTGAAGCAAATGACTTCTTATACATGTCAGAGAGAACTCCCATAAGACTCGCCACGGTCTTCTTCTTCATTATGTTGAAAGCAACATTGCAAGATAACGTTAATTGGATAACTCCAAGTGCCTGTTTGTCGAGTAAAGCCCACTCTTTATCTTTCATATCGGTTGGCTTTTATCCTAAAAAAGGGAAATGCATGTCTTTCATATATAGATAATCTTCAATTTGCATTTTCCAGATGGGAAAATGTTCACCATCGAACTTCTCAATTATGATGTTCTTTCTTCATCTGCTGCCATCACTCCCACTCAAATCTAGTTCCTTAGGACTTCAACAAAAATTGTACTTCTTACAGTATCTCTATACCTATAAAAAATTATAGAAAAACTTCTACCTAGAGCTTTAAACTAGTAAGAAAGTTCCCAAGAAAGATTGGAAGGATCACAATGATCCCATTTAAAACCTTGTCTCCTTAGACATAAATAAAAGTTCCTAAGAAAAATTGGAGGGGTCACAATTGTTCCTCTTAAATTCCAACCTCCCTAGACAAAACCTCCTTATAGTACCACTAAGCTCCTAGAACACCACAAGACATGCCATTTTGATACCAGTTGTTAGGAAATAAACCTCCCAAAAGACCAAATTAATGAAGTGAATAAAAAAACATGGAAATGATAAGAAAATAGAGTAGACAAAACAAAACACGAAATTTACGTAGTTATTTTTCTCCCTACAAGTGTTTATAAGCACTCACTTCTCACAATCCAAATCCCGATTACACCTGAGAGAATAATAATTCTTTAATTCTCAAGAGAACCTCACTTTTTCACTCAAAGTTAGACCACTCTTTTTCTTTCAATTCTAGGATAAATAGAATGAGGAGAGAAGGCCTTTATTTATAGGCTTTTTCCACCAACAGGTTTCCATGTAAATCACATGCTATTGTTAAATACAAGTGATTCAAATTTGGCCATGTCCACAATTTCCTCATCCATCATTTTATATATATATCACACGCACACACACAGTTATGTACACGCACACACATAACTATGAGATTTTTCTTGTGTATTCTGTGTCCTTAAATCAAAGACTCTATTGCCAATAGAAAACGATTTAAAGTTCTTAGTCCAACGATAGAAATTGAAATTCCCAATTTATAGAAAAGAGAGAAATTGGAGTTTTGATTTGATAGGAAAAAAGAGAAAAAACATATTTTGGTTAAAATCAATTTGAAGTCTAAGTTTAAGCACCATTTCGATTTTTCATAGTAAAAATTCAGGTCTTGCTTTGAAAATAGTTTTTAATTATCTAGAATATAAAAAAACAAGAAAGTATGTTTAACAACTAGAAAAAAAAAATGCTTTTAAATAGAAAATACAATGTTTCAAAAGAACATCTTTTATTTATTTTCATTTCATTTTACTTTTTTTCTAGGGTTGTTTTAAAAAATAATTATACAAATATGGAGAACGATTAAAAATAAAGCAATGCATATGAAAATTATTTTTAAAATGTATTTAAAAATATACCAAATAAGTTAAGAATATTGTAGGTTCTCAAACAAACATATGTGGTATAAAATATTAGAGAATAATTTTCAAAAGCTATTTTTAAGAAGTGTTTTTTCCAAACTATTTTCTAAAACACTTCTAAAAAGAGATTGAAATTTTGGATTACGCAACTTTGAAATTGATTTGAAAGAAAAAACATCTCACTCAAGGTCTCATCTACTTGCACAGTATCTGGGGCTCTCCAAATCATACACACCAAAGACAACCTTTTAATACTTGGAGCATGTACTTTATTATTTATGCAAAATAAGTGTTGTTTCTCCTATACAATTATTGGATTTTGATACATTTTTATCAACGGATTTTTGTCGTTTATTGTATCAAAATAAAATTTATAACCTAATTCAACTATGCTAAGGTAGCTTATATAGGATATTTTACAATTAATTCCTTATATAAATAGGTTTGCCTATAAAATAAAAGTTGTTAGGATTATCTCTATATATATTTTAATTAGGTCATGAGGAGAAAAAAGTTATGAGATGAAAATAGACATGAGAAGTTTAAATGTAGGTAGAAATTTGAAAAAGAATGTGAGGCATTTTGTGGGGTGAAAGTCCATGGATCAGAGTGTAAATACAAAAAGCGGAGAAATATAAGATGTTTTTAAGATCTTAAATAGTTTTATATATTTTTTCTATCCTCTCAGACAATAAATTGTATGAATGATTTAATATCTTCATGTCCTTGCACTAATATGTTGGGGTTCAAGCTTCCAACTACCCAGAAACTGTTATCAACTCTCCGCTAATGCTACAGCTTCCACATGCTAGCTTAAGGAGGATTGGTAAAACTAATATTACTTAGTCATCTCCAAACAACAAAGCCATATGATGGAAAACCATTAAAGATTCATCGTGCTGCAGTTTCCAAGAGCATTTCTTCTTTACATATAATTCAAATCCCAAACTACACACCTTGAGAGAATTACAACTTCAATATTTTTGTTGGTTCTTGCCATTTATTACTATTGTGTTTATCATTCTTAGCTTTTCTCGAAGTCATTAGTTCGATCACTGACCATCAAGCATTTTCAACACACCAAATACCAATCTATAGTTTTTTCTTGGTTCTAGTAATCCAAAGACTAAATTTCAAATAATACACTCTAAAGGAATTTTAATTCACTTGACTACATTTGGTAATCCAAACTGCATTAACATTAAGATTATTCTTTGGAGCTACAATTTGTACTACGGCAGCTCAATCCTCATCTAAACTTGGATGCTTATGTAAAAAAACGACTGAATAGACATTTGTTTTTTCTCATGGGATCAAACTGCACATACCTTCCATAATAGACGAGTGTTGTATTTTCGTCTGTTCATTGTAGTTTATTCACCAATAAACTAGCAGACGCGTAAGCATGAAGAGGTAGCTATATAATAGAAGCAGTACAATTTGTTCAGACTTTGAAAGAAGATTAAGCATCTTAGGCACAAGTCCTTGGCAGTTGCTTGCCCAGTAGATTTGGCTTAATGTTGCATTATGACATGGCAAGGCCTTCATTTCCGTTGTATTTCAAGTTGATGTCACCAAGCTCCACGTCTTGGCATGGTACTCCCTGATCACAAATAAGCTTGACCACAACCTGAGTTGAGGTAGTGCCCCGGATGTTTCTGAAGCTAACATTGCTGAGCTTAATGCGTGATGGACTCTGAAAACAACGGAAAGTTAAGTTCCAGACCAATGAAAATGAAGGGAAAAAGAGGGAAAGTAAACAAAAAAAATGGCATTTTTCGTTTCCTTTAAATGTACCTTCAAGTTGCATTGGTTATGGGGGCAGTACCCTTGACCTTTGATTATGGGATTGGCAACATCATTCATGACAATATCTTCAAAATGCATTTTAGAAGCAGTGCCTTGATGGGAGTAGGCTATGTCTTCACTCTCACGCCATTCTGGGGGTGAAGGTGCAGTTCTTGACAGTAATGCCAACCACAGGTTCTTCATTGGGGCACTTTCCTAGACTTCCCACACTGATGCCATAGCCGGGTCCGTAGGTTACTCTTTGGATATTAATTTACTCACTGCCATCACCAATTGAGACACAATCATCTCCGGTTTCTACGGTTGAATTGATCCCTGAGGACCGTCCAATGTGAATTCCATCTGTATTAATGCTGACTTCTGGTGCACTAATTTCAACGTTGTAGAAAGTCAAATTCTTGCACCCCAAAAGATTCATTTGAAACTGTTTGCTATCTCTTGAAGTTATGTCCTTGACCATGCTATTGGTGATGAAGTTGAATCTCAGATTCTGTTATAGATATTTGAATTAAAAAAAAAAAAAAAGACGCCAAAACTTATACTGTTAGCTAGTGTCCTCATTATGAACACAAACTGAAAGAATTACGTAAGCATATATATATACACATGAACTTACGATGGGAAGTTGGTTGCAATATGCAGAACTGGGGCCTTTTCTGCTCCATACAGGTTTTGCTTGGCCATAAAATACTCCACCATAAGACAATATGAACTGGTCGATTTGTTGGAAAGCAATCCAACCAGCTTCAGCCTTGAACCTGCTGGTATCCATCGGGGACTTCACAGTGCCTTGGACATTGAAATTGATAGGAGCCTTGTAAGGGCCTCCAATGGTTATTTGCCCTAGGGCATATGTCCCATCTGGAATCATAACTGTACTCACCACAGGCGACGCACAAGCATCTCGCCAAGCATTAAGTAAGGCCTAAGAAAACATTCCACAGAGAACCCATTAAGCAAAAATTCAAGTTTAACATCTTACAAATATTATAATTGCATTGCCCTCTCCTGGGTAATATCAGTGTTTCCATCAGCCTTGGCCTCATATTTGGTAACATAAAAATGGTATCACCGAACACTTCTGTAGAAGATGCTAGCAATAGCAGAAGAGAGGTTGCTGTGATATTCATTTTTAGGCCCATCTTTGCCTTGTCCCTCTCTTCTGCTTTGTTTGGTAAAACTCGTAAGCAATTAACAATGGAGAAACCTCATTCTTCTCGAGCCATTTTATAGTGTAATTGGAGAAGCTCAAGATGAATACAACCTTTAACCAATTGTTAGCTAATCATGTTTTATAATTTCAAATAGGTTGTGAAGTTTTAACTTCCCTCCTATTATTAGCCTTCACCTTCATAAACTTTATGTGGCAAACTCTTATTACTCTAAATCTTTTATTCAGTTTTTCTTTTTCTTTTTTAACCAAACACAACCTTTTAATGCTTGACTAAGTAAAAAGATTTAAGTGCAACAAAGATTTCCTAATTATAGAGAAAATTATCTTATCAGCAACTTACAAGTAATTGTGAAGGTTGAGAAGTATGCTCCATTAGACTTGTGGTGGGTACTCTGTAATGGTGCTTTAGTAGCTTCAGGATGTTCTAGTACAAATAAAAACAAATATATAAATTATAAACAAATCATAGAAGTCCTTAAAAAATTGGTTGTAAAGAATAGATGATAACTAAGATATCAAAGATAGAATGATAAACTCAAGCTAACTCCTATACTATACATCCACAATCTACAACTTTCAATATGAATCTCCAAAACATAACTGAAGCTTATATCCTCATTGCTATAGCTTTTCACATTGGCTTGGTAGTGATTACATCTAGAAAAATATACTTAATAATCTTTTTTTTTTCGAACATGTTGAAACAATTGTAAAATAACTTTATCAATTTAGCATATAAGTACCTATTAATGATTGTAAGCATGATTCAACACACAATTACTGAATCAATTTTTATTTATTTTTATATGAATAAAGATAGAAAATGCAAATAGAGGTAACACAACTACTTTATGAAAGAGTTGCAAAGTGATATATAGTGTCAAGTTGTTAGATTATAAAGTTTGCTAACCACTAACATGTTGAAGCTCCTTTTAAAAAGACTTCACCTTCGGGATAAGATTCATATACTTCATTTGATGTTGTAAAAATTATAAATATATAGAACCTAGATATATGTGAATACTCTAAGATTTTATGCCAAAAAATTCAATAGATTATGACATGCATATATATGCTAGCAAATATATTGGGCTATGAATGCTTTCAATATGCACATAAATTATGGTCAAAAGAAGGGAGGAAAATGGAAATGAAGAAGATAGTTTTTTTTTTTTTCATCATAAATCCTTCAGATGCAAATGCAATGACATAGATGTCAATCGAGGATATGATTTCAGAACCCAACTATAGTTATTACTTGCTTTGGGAATGGTTTTCCACTTTAACTTGTCTTTAAGTTTTCAAAGATGGGTTCAAGACCTTTAGAAATAGAAAGAATGATACTTTGATTACCTTGAAGAAAAATGATGAAAAACAAAAAAGATTTGACAAGAGAATTGACTAAACGGTTATACCAATTAAGTAGTATATGCTTCTTATTCAACTTATTATTCTATTGCACATGAGAGTAAAAAAATCAGTATTGCAAATAAAGTTTAAAATTTTTTAACAAATCAATTCAAAAATTATAAACAATAAAGAGATGAAAAGAAAAAAAAAAATGAGATAGGGATTGTAAACTTGAACAACAAAGGTTATATATATGGACACTAAGAACATGTTTTTAAAAAATTGATTGACATATTTTTAAAAATTGATTGTCAAGTGATAAACCATAAAGAGACAAAAAGTAGGATAAGAAGTAGAAATTTAAAAACTAAATAAAAAAAACATAATATGAACCCTTTATGCTAACTAAGGACAGTAGAAGAGGGGGGAGAGACTTTTTCCGTCCACCAACCATTAATAGCTTGTACCTATGTTCAAGGTATGGGCAACATTTTGCTAATCTTTACCACTATCTTTTTTTGAATTGACATGAAAATGATCATGACTATAATAAAAGAATTAACATAATAAATTTTCCAAATATATAGAACCTAAACATGAAGTAAGAATCTTTTTGTAAACATTAAATATTTTAAACTATTAAGTTTGAGTACTTTAGGGAATAGGAAGGGTGATACTACAAGTTGACTATCAATAAAACTAAAGATAATGAAGAAAAGAGTCATCCCCATTGTTTCTTGTGTATTCCAAAGCATTTTGATTCCCAAGCTTAAGAAATTAGAGAGAAGAAAAATAACCAAATTGATAAATGATTTAGTATCATGTCCTCCTTGCTCAAATTGTTGGCATTCTTTTGTGTATGAGAATCATAAAATCAAAACTTCAAACAAAATATAATAGTTCTTAACGAATTGAATGTAAAGTTATAAATTAATAAGAAAGACACCAAAAGAACAAAGATAGGAAGTAATCACAAACATCAAGAATGAGTTCAAACAGAATATAATAGTTCTTAACAAATTGAATGTAAAAGTATAAATTAACAAGCAAGACACCAAATTAACAAAGATAGGAAGTAATCACAAACATAAGAATGAGTACATATCAAAGATATTAAGTAAGGGAACTAACTCTTTCCATATGCATCAACCATCCATACCTCATGAACATTTATCTTGTGAAATTAAACGATGCTCAACTCCTTCTCAATATTACCCCTTTGGTATCAACTTGATATGAAAAGAAAACATGAAGGAACATGATCACTTAGCCACACAATTAATAGTGAATTATTACAAGAATGATATATGTTTTAAAATTAAGTAATCTAATCATTTTAACAAGCATGTAAAGTCAAAACATAACTAACAATTAATTTTTCCAACATTGATCAATTAATTTAATTAAAAAAAAACCTTTCCTTTATTTGTGCTACTACATATGAGAATCACGAAAAATAGAATTAAAAAAGGAGCACAACCTCTTACAATATCCCTATAAGAAAATAAAAAGCTAAGCCATAAAAAAAGAAGAAGATAAAAGTTAGATGACAAACCTAAAATATATATTGTAGATATCATGCTTGAATTAAAGAGTGCAACAACTCCACATGAATCCGCCATCCATTTACCCGAGAAAGTAACAAAATTATTGTAACAGAAGTTATTGCATGTATTTTGCATTGACTTGGCAACAATCATATTTGTAACAAAATAGCCTAACCTAAGAAATTTTCCAAACATGAAAAATTCAGGCACCAAGAATTGAGTGAGGTGTGTCTATATAAATATAATGAAATAATATAAAAAATCCAATAACCTCTTTTTGATATCAGCAGCCAATCATGTCTAACAAAGAACTAACTATCAACATTTAATCTTTTGACCAATGAACAAATCTTGCAAGTTTTTGTTAGGGTACTTAAGAGTTCTTCTTTCATTTTAGAGTCTTCAAATACTCCATCATCTCCCTAAATACACAAAATGACCAAAAGAAACTTAAAATACAAAAGGCAAAAAAGTTGTTAATAAGATGTAGAATATCTTGATTAGATCGACTTCTTACCCCTGGTTTCTTAGAATATGAAAGAGTGAGAATTAGAGAGGCAATTGTTGGACTTGAAATGATTGCTACCTATATAAAAAAGAAAGAAAAGGAAATCCTTTCAAATGATAAATTCCTCATAAGGTTCTATCTTTAAAGGAAAATCTTTCAAAATTTAAAGGCATATGTCATAATTTAGTACCTATTTAGAAACAAATGCAAGATTTTGATAAGGTGCTTCAACTCCCTTCAAGACTTGGACCGAAATACAAGTTGTTTCGGGTTTTCATGCTTGCAAAATCACCTTATCTATCTTTCAATTAATTCATCCTAATGATCACATTAGGAAATGCTAATGAAGGAAGCTAGAGATAGGAAAAATCAAATTATTCATGAGCAAGTTTTTCTAAGCAAGCACGGTAGAAAAAATCATGGCAATCATTTTAATTAGAGAGAAAGAGTTTTCACTCATGCGGAAGATTTCGAGGTAATGGTTGAGGCAACTAGAATAACAAAAACAAATGGCATGACAACAATCAATGGAAAAACAACTCAACTAGAATGATAGAATTGACAACTCTCAAAAGCTGGAGGTATTATTATTTGTCAAATTTTTAACAAGACTAATCACTTCCAAAAGATTGTTAAAACATGTTTGACTATTCATATAGCTTAAAAGAAATTCCCCCAACATTGACTACAATAAGTCTATGAAGATGAAATGACCTTGCCTTTTTGTGCTAATTTAGGTGCCATGGTGAACATGATAAATGATGTCGGTAAAATATTTAAAATTTTTAAAAGAAATAGAACATTTATTGATGATATTAGCAAAGACAAAAGATAAATCAATATGTAGTAGTTGTCAAATTAAGAAGAGTTACAAATTCTATTTCTCTTTATCAACTAAAAACTTCAAATTTCCCCTTGATAAGGTGCACTATGACTTATGGGAACCTGACCCATTACATTATGTTCAAGGTTTTCTATATTATGAGAATCATAAGATCATAACTTCAAATAGAGTATAGTATTTCTTAACAAATTAAATGAAAAGTTATAAGTTATTGAGCATGACATTGAACAAAGAAAGAGGTGAAGTAATCATATTATAGACAACAGGAAATTGATCTTACTCTTTCCATATGCATCAACCTTCCATACAACATGCAAATGAAATAACTTTATCCTTATGCATTAGCTATCCATAACTTGTGAACATTTATAGTGGGAATATTGAATTGTATTCAACCAATTCTCAACATTATCCTTTTAGTATAAGTCTGGTATGAGAAGAAAACATCAAGTAACATAATGAGTGCAAACAATCAATAACGAATTATTACAAACATGTTATAAATTTCAAAATTAACTAATTTATTCATTTTAACAAATTTGTAAAATTGGAACATAAAATATATGGCAAACAAACCTAAATTTATAGTAGAGCAAAGGTTCTTTCGGTATCAAACATCTAGTAGATATGAATTAGCCATGAGAAATCATTAGGCCTATCAAAAGTTTGTTTCCTTATGGCGATGACTTTAAGCTAGGGCAATGAACCTGAACAAACAATGATTTCCAATTGAAAAAAGTGAAATAAATAATTATTAAATCAAACCTTGGCATGTCCCAAACTCTTAGAATGCAATATTGAAAGTAACATACATGATTAGGTTGCTACATATCATTAGCAGTTAGTAATTTAAAGATGCAAAACTTTCAAAACTTATTAATCTAAGCATTTTACCAAGGCAAAATGAAAACAAAGGATTATATATGATTTTAAAATAAATAAATCCATAAAAAATGAGAAGAAAGATTGGAATTTCATACCTGAAATGACATTCTTTATCAATCTAATCTTAGCTAAATATCATTTTGTGGGACATAAGCAATCTTGGGCCAATCTTCAATTGTTTCCTTTTGGTATCTTTCTAATAGGTGTGGACAATAATACGTTTTGAGTCTTATAAGATTTTTGAGAGAATGTATCACTTTTGTTAGTGAAATCAATTCTAGATAGTGATAAGTTTGAAGCTCGGTAAGTGATTGAAGATTTTAGATCCAATATAGTAATGTTACCAAACCATGATAGTTCCTAATTGTGAGAGTTTGGAGAGTGGTAAAATATTGAAGCTAAGTCTCCTTTTAGAAAAGATATGAAATCATGTATATCCTAAATAGATAGAGGCGTTAATGAAAAACAAAAATAGAACAACTTCTATTATGAATGCATTGTGAAGGATGTCAAGTTAGGGCACTTATTGATGTCTATGTGAGCAAGACAAGGAGCTAAAGGCAGTGGGAAGGATTTGAAGTTAGGGAATCCATTGATAAGTAAGTGAGAAAGACAAGGAAATGAAGAAATAAATAAGTATGTCTAATTACCTTAGTATTTGATCTCTAGTTTAAAAAAATTGAGGAAATGGAAGTAATGGAAAAAAATGTTAAGTAATGCAGTACAAATTATGTCAACATATGACAATAATTGATATTTAATTGAGAAAGACAAGAACTTTGTTGTTGCAACCTCTCTCCTCCACCATCCCTTTAATTTAAACAAATATTGGTGATGCGTATCCGTTAACCATTCATAACTTGTCAAGTTTGACAACATTAATTAACTTTGAAATAGTAAATAATTCTTAAGTAAGACTAAACATTATTCTTTTGGTATTTTTCATGATATTAAATTAATTTCAATTCAATAATTGGTTAAGCCAAGTATTTTTACAATCGATAATTAATCATCACAAAAATGATTTTAAATAACATTAACAAGTGGGATATAATAAAGACAAGAAAGTAAACAAACAATAGAGAAAATATTGCATTCAAGCATGCATGTCTAGACTATTTGCATGAGGAGTATTAAAGATAGCATTTTCTTTGTTTGACTTCAAAATAGTAAAGATGAAGCAACAAATAGGAAGAGAGGTTGAGACACAAACCTTAAATATTTGGTGGAAGGTACTTGAATTAAAAAAAGTAAGTTTTCTCCACTTTAGCCATCTATTACCTATCCATATAAAAAGAACATCATGCAAATAAAATATGGACTTTGAAAAATTATTGATATCTAATTTATAAAGAAAATAATAACAATGTCAAATCGTGTCCAAATGCCCACTTTTTTTTTATACTTCTACATAAAATGAAAAACTTAACCATTTTATTTACAAATAGTAATGGAGTTACGATGTCTAAGGCAAGGTTTAGAAACTTTATTTTATGGGATAAGAAGGAATACATTTACTCACTAAACTTAATGATAAAGGTTGATTTCCTTACCTAAGATGAACTTAGGCCCCAATATAAGTTTTCTAGAGTTGAAGACTATAAACAAAAACAACTCACAAGTGTAGTGAATATCATTGAAGCTTGGCAAACAAATCAAATACACAAGACATGAAACTCAAGGATATTCAACCGAACACCACAATTAAACTGTCAAATTAACCAAGAAAACAATTACAGTTTGACCATAGAAAACTTTTGTTATGGATAATATGGTGGTCTTTAATTCACAAAACAAAATTTTTTGAAATAATAAAACATGTTATATAACATTAAAATTTTATTAGTTATATGATTATAAGATAACTTCACATATTATATTTCAGCAACAAAGAATCAATTAGTAACAACACAAAATTTTCAATGGGCTTGAAGGCAATCTTAGTTGCAAGAGGTATTGTACTCATTGTAAACTTATACCAACCACCCAAATGATTTAGTTTTAGCATTGAAGTTCTATTAAAGGAATACTAATAGTGAAAGGTTAAATATGATCCAACATGTGCAACAAACACATCCTTGACCCTAACAAGAATAGGCTAGACATTTCATAGAACAATTAAAAAGACATTAAAATCAATTACCAATATATAAAAAAATATTATCAATTCAATTATTATATCAATCAAATAATTTCCAAAAGATTAATTAGTCACTTGAATTGAAATCCAACATGAGACCCAAGCACTAGTGCAAGAATCATCAAACCCTAATAATATAAAATGTTTTAGCTCCAAGGCACTTGAAGATTAACCTACAACTAAATATCAACTTGGAAATGTTTCTTATGCACTTAACATGATGTTCTCATGCCTATACGAACCAAAAAAAATAATATTTGTAAATAGAATATATATCAATTTCTTAGAAATTAGGGTTGCAACTTGGGTGAGTTGAGTTTGGTTGATGGTCAACCAGATCCGAACCAAACCTAAAAAACACTTAACCATAGCCAAACCCAACCCAATTCTCAACCTAAACCCAACCTAATATCATTTTTCTAAACTTGCATTGAGTTTAGTGTAGAAGATACTCTTGTATAATGAATCCTGTTAAGTGTAAATGCATTGACATGGATGTCAGCTCATAAAACAATATTATTATCAAGTGTTATTGTAACATGTCCTCATAATGTAACTCCCTTCAACATTATCTTAAGTTTTTTAAATGTAAGTACCTTTGAAAATGAGAATAATGGTCTTGAAAAAGGGAAGAGAAGACTCATTGTGTATTAGAAATTGACTGCTATGTAATAAATGATAAAAAGAGAAATAGTGAGGAAAAAGGTTTAAAATGTAAACCTAAAGACCATCTTGTTAGCATATATTTATAAAATGTGAACAATATACCACTAGTCCTCTATCCCTTTTGAATCATCTTGATAATTATTATATTAATGATAGAAAGACTAACATATATGAGAAACTTTCAAACAAAAATGTAAACATAAATAAAAAAAATCATAAAAAATAATTATAATTACAAAAATTCATAATGTTAGCAATTAACTACATACAAATTTCAAACTTTATTGATCTAAGGATTTTATAAACCAGGTAAATAGCAAATAAAGATGGCATAATTCCTTTTTCCAATACTTACTAGTTAACATAGTTCAAACATTATTTTAGGACTAATACAATAAATGTGAATTATCTACATTGCATTTTGGTTATAGTTTTATTTATAAAAATGAGAGCAAACAATTTGTATTCTTAATTCTATGATTTGTTTGTGTTCACACATCATGCAAACATAAGGCAAGTAGTGCAAAAAATATTTTCCTTTCCCTGTTTCTCAAATAAATATGTTTTTCTATATTAAGTACCAAATTCATTAAATAATTTTAAAACACCAAACATTTTCTACAATATTGAATTCTAACAACCTAATCCTCTAGCAATCATCAATATATTTTCTCAAAAAGAAAGAGAAGGAAATCCTAAGCTTCTACCACAAGGTACTTGAAAATAAACCAAGCCTTAGCCACAAAGAATTTTAAAACACCAAACATTTTCTACAATATTGAATTTTGACAACCTAATCCTCTAGCGATCATTAATATATTTTCTCAAAAAGAAAGAGAAGGAAAGCCTAAGCTTCTACCACAAGGTACTTGAAAATAAACCAAGCCTTAGCCACAAAGAACATAGATCAATGTTTTGGTTTATAAAACACAAAAAGCCACATCTAGAAGGCACTTGAAGATAAACTAAACCTTGAATATCAATTTGGAACATTTTTCATGAATTTAACATGTTATTGCACTATCACCTATAAGAAGATGTTTTTAAAATTTGATTGTTAAGTGATAAATCATTAAGAGACAAAAAGTGGGATGATAAGTAGAAATTACAAAACTAAATAATGAAAACATAATATGAACCCTTTATTCTAACTAAAGGCAATAGAGGAGGGAGAGACTTTTCCCGTGCACCAGCCATTAATAACTTATAGTTATGTTCAAGGTATGACTAACATTTTGCTAGTCTTCACCACTATCTCTTTTGCATTGACATGAAAATGGTCATGACTATAATAAAATAATTAACATAACTAAATTTTCAAATATACAAAACCTAAACATGAAGTAAGAATATTTTTGTAAACAAGTTAAGTATTTCAAACTATCAAGTTTGAGTACTTTAGGGAATAGGAAGGATGATACTACTAGTTGACTATCAATAAAACTAAAGATGATGAAGAAAAGAGTCATCCCCATTGTTTCTTGGTATTCCAAAGCATTTTGATTCCCAAGCTTAAGAAATTAGAGAGAATCATAAAATCATAAAATTATAAGAAATTAAGAAATTGTTGGTATTCTTTTGTGTATGAGAATCATAAAATCAAACTTCAAATAGAGTATAATAGTTCTTAACAAATTGAATGTAAAGGTATAAATTAACAAGACACCAAAAGATGAAAGATAGAAAGTAATCACAAACATCAAGAATGAGTACATATTATAGATACTAAGCAAGTGAACTAACTCTTTCTATATGCATCATTCATCCATACCTCATGAACATTTATCTTGAGAAATTGAACAATGCTCAACTCATTCTCAATATTACCCCTTTAGTATCAACCTGATATGAAAAGAAAACATGAAAGAACATGATCACTTAGCCACACAATTAATAGTGAATTATTACAAGAATGATATATATTTTAAAATTAACTAGTCTAATCATTTTAACAAGCATGTAAAGTTAGAATATAATTAACAATTAATTTTTCCAACATCAATAAATTGACTTAATTAAAAAAACCTTTCCTTCATTTGTGTTAATCCATATGAGAATCATGAAAATAGAATTAAAAAAGGAGCATAACCTCTTACAATATCCATATAAGAAAATAAAAAACTAAGTCATAAAAAAGAGATAAAAGTTAGATGTAAAACGTGAAATATATTGTAGATACCATGCTTGAATTAAAGAGTTCAACAGTTCCACATAAATCAAACATCCACTTATTCAAGAAGGTAACAAGATCACTGTGGCAGAAGTTATTGCATGTTTTTTTTTTGCATAAACTTAGCAACAATCATATCTATAGCAAAATAGCCTAACCTAAGAAAATTTCTAAACATGAAAAATGCAAGGACTAGGAATGAGTGAAAAGTGTCTATATAAATATAATGAAATAATATAGAAATCCAATAACCTCTTTTTGGTATACTGCTAGCATTTCATCTTTTGATTAAAGAACAAATCTTGAAAGTTTATGTTAGGGTGCTTGAAAGTTCTTCCTTCATTTTAGAATCTTGAAATACTCCATCATCTCCTTGAATGTAGAAAATGACCAAAAGAAACTTAAGATTCAAAAGAATAGAAAAAAGGTTGTCAATAAGATATACAATATCTCAATCAAACTGACTTCTTACCCCTAGCTTCTTGGAATATGAAAGAGGAAGTCTTAGAGAGGCTTGTTAGACTCAAAATGATTGCTACCTATGAAAAGGAAATCCTTTTAAATAATAGATTCCTCATAAGGTTCTATCTATAGGTGAAAATCTTTGAAAATTTAAAGGCATAAGTGATAACTTAGTGCTTATTTAGAATCTCTTATAAGAACTTGTTTTGTTATAAGTGGATTTATGGGATTGGTTCATCAATGGTCTTGGGTCAGAATCCTTTTTTGACTCTGCACCATCGATTCCACTATTATTAGTGAGCAATAATGGAAAAATTCTTTCATATTCATAGAGATAGGGGACATAATTCACATGGATATAGTAAGTCTCGCTTGGGCTACTTTAATGGTAGTCTTTACATTTTCTCTTTCACTCATAGTATGGGGAAGATCAACAATTTGAAGTGCTTTTCTTGCGTATTCTTGATAAACCAACGTTTATATATAGATGTAGGAGGATCTGTTTGGGAAGTAAGAAGCCCCTTTGACATCTCTTCATCTGCAAAGAATTCTCGATGTGAAAACACAGAGACAAAGGGCTGATATTTGAATAGGAAAAAGAGTGGATTTGTAGGGTCCCAAATGAATTAGCTTATTCGAAAAAAGCCTTGTTCTTTGACCAAAATACTACTTTTTTGGGTTTTCATGCTTGCAAAACCACCTTCTCTATCTGTTAATTAATTCATCCTAATGATCACATTAGGAAATCTAATCAATGAAGATGAAGATATGAAAAATCAAATTATTCATGAGCAAGTTTTTCTAAGCACACATGGTAGAAGAAATCGTGATAATCATTTTAATTAGAGAGGAAGAGTTTTCACTCCTGTAAGAAGATTTTGAGGCAATGGTTGAGGAAACTAGAACAACAAAAACAAATGGTGTGACAACAATCAATAGGAAAAAAACTCAACTAGAATGATAGAAGTGACAACTCTCAAAAGTTGGAGGTATTATCGTTTGTCAAATTTTTAACAAGACTAATCATTTCCAAAAGATTGTTAAAACATGTTTGACTATTTACATCACACAAAAGAAATTCCTCAAGCATTGGCTACAATAAGTCTATGAAGATAAAGTGACCCTGCCTTTTATGCTAGTTAAGGTGTCATAATGAACATGATAAATGATGTAGGTAAAATATTTAAAATTTCTAGAAGAGATAGAACAATTATTAATGGTATCATCTAAGACAAAAGGTAAATCAATATGTAGTAGTTGTCAAATAAGGAAGAGCTACAAACTCCATTTCTCTTTATCAACTAAAGACTTTGAATTTCCCTTTGATAAGGTGCACTATAACTTATGGGAACTTAACCCATTACTTTATGTTCAAGGTTTTCTATATTATGGAATCATAAGATCATAACTCCAAATAGAGTACAATATTTCTTAACAAATTGAATGGAAAGTTATAAGTTGTTGAGCATGACACTAAACGAAGAAAGAGACGAAGTAATCATATTATAGACAATAGGAAATTGATATTACTCTTTCCATATGCATCAACCTTCCATAACTTGTGAACATTTATAGTAGGAATATTGAATCGTATTTAGTCAATTCTCAACATTATCGTTTTAGTATAAGCTTGGTATGAGAACAAAATATCAAGTAACATAATGAGTGCAAATAGTTAACAATGAATTATTACAAGCATTTTATAATTTTTTTAACAAATGTGTAAAGTTGGAACATAAAATATATGGCAAAGAAACCTGAATTTAGAAGAGAGCAGAAGTGTTTTCGTTATTAAGCATCTAGTGGATATGAATTAGCCATGAGAAATCATTAGGCCTATCAGAAGTTTGTTTCCTCATGACAATGACTTTAAGTTTGGGCAATGAACCTAAACAGACAATGATTTCAAGTTGAAAACAATGAAAAAAATAATTATTAAATCAAACCTTGGCATGTCCCAAACTCTTAGAATTATTACAAATATGTTATAAATTTCAACTAGTCTAATAATTTTAACAAATGTGTAAAGTTGGAACATAAAATATAGGGCAAAGAAACCTGAAATTAGAAGAGAGCAAAAGTGTTTTCGTTATCAAGCATCTAGTGGATGTGAATTAGCCATGAGAAATCATTAGGCCTATTAGAAGTTTGTTTCCTTATGACAATGACTTTAAGTCTGGGCAATGAACCTGAATAGACAATGATTTCAAGTTAAAAACCATGAAAAAATAATTATTAAATCAAACCTTGGCATGTCCCAAACCCTTAAAATGCAAAATTGAATCATTAGCGGTCAGTAATTTAAAGATACAAAACTTTCAAAACTTAATGATCTAAGCATTTGACCAAAGCAAAATGAAAACAGAGGATTATATATAATTTTAAAATAAATAAATCCATAAAAAAATGAAAGGAAAGATTGGAATTTCATGCCTAAAATGACATTCTTTATCAATCTAATCTCAGCTAAATATCATTTTGTGAGACAAGAAATCTTGGGTCAATCTTCAATTGTTTCCTTTTGGTATCTTTCTAATAGGTGTGGACAACAATAGATTTTGCGTCTTTAAAGGTTTTAGAGAGAATGTATCACTTATATCAATGATATCAATTCTAGATAGTGATCAACTTGAAGCTCGGTAAGTAATTGAAGGTTCTAGATCCAAACAATAATGTTACCAAACCATGATAGTTCCTAATTGTGAGAGTTTGGAGAGTGCAAAAATGTTGAAGCCAAGCCTTCTTTTAGAAGAGATATCAAATCATGAATGTCCCAAATAGAGACTTCAATGAAGAACAAAAAAGCCAACAACTTATATTAATAAATGCACTTTGAAGGTTATCAAGTTAGGGCACTTATTGATATCTAAGCGAAGAAGACAATGAGCTACAAGCAGTGGGAAGGATTTGAAGTTAGGGAATCCATTGATAAGTAAGTGAGAAAGGCAAGGAAATGAAGGCATAAATAAGTATGTCTAATTACCTTAGTATTTGATCTCTATTTAGAAAAATGAGATGTAATTAATGGAAAAGGATGTTAAGTAATGCAGTGCAAATTGTGTTAACATATGACAATAACTAATATCTAATTGAGAAAGACAAGAACTTTGCGGTTGCAACATCTCTCCTCCACCATCCCTTCAATATAAACAAATATTGGTGATGCATATCCATCAACCATCCATAACTTGTTTGACAACATTACTTAACTTTGGAATAGTGAATAATGTTCAAGTAAGACTAAAAATTATTCTTTTGGTATTTGTCATGATATTAAATTAATTCCAATTTAATAATTGGTTAAGCCAAGTATTTTTACAATATGCAATTAATCATCACAATAATGATTTTAAATAACATTAACAAGTGGGATAGAATAAAGACAAGAAAGTAAACAAACAATAGAGAAAATATTGCATTCAAGCATGCATGTCTAGCCTATTTGCATGAAGAGTATTAACGATAGCATTTTCTTTCTTTAACTTCAAAACAGTAAAGATGAAGCAACAAATAGAAAGAGAGGTTGCCACACAAACCTTAAATATTTGATGGAAGACACACTTGACTTAAGTAAAGTAAGTTTTCTCCACTTTAGCCCTCCATTACATATCAATATAAAAAGAGCATCATGCAAACAAAATATTGACTTTGGGAAATTATTATATCTAATTAAAAAAGATAATAATAACAATGTCAAATCATGTCAAAATGACTACTTTTGTTAACTTCTACATAAAATGAAAAACTTAACCATTTTCTTTGCAAACTGTAATTGAGTTAGGAAGTCCAGGGCAACATTTAGAAACTTTGTTTTATGGGTTGAGTAAAAAGAAATACATTTAATCACTAAACTTAATGATAAAAGGTTGATTTCCTTACCTAATATAAACTTAGGCCCTAATATCAATTTTCTAGAGTTGAAGACTATAAACAAACACAACTCACAAGTGTAGTGAATATCATTGAAGCTTGACAAACAAATCAGATACATAAGACATGAAACTCAAGGAATATTCAATTGAACTCCACAATTAAACATCCAAATTAACCAAGAAAACAATTACAATCTAACCATAGAAAACTTTTGTTATGGATAACATGTGGTCTTTAATTCACAAAACCTTAAATCATTTTAAATACTAAATCAAGTAATATAACATTAAAATTTTGTTAGCTATATGACTATAAGATAACTTCACATATAATATTTTAGCAACAAAGAGTTAATTAGTAACTACACAAAATTTTCAAAGGGCTTGAAGGCAGTGTCACTTGCAAGAGGTATTGTACTTCTTGTAAACTTATATCAACAACCAAAATGATTTAGTTTTAGGCTTTTAGCATTGAAGCTCTATTAAAGGAATACTAGTAGTGAAAAGTTAAATCCAATCCAACATGTAAAACAAACACATCCTTGACTCTAACAAGAATAGGCTAGACATTTCATAAAATAATTAAAAAGGCATTGAAATCAATTACCAAGATATAAAAATAAAAAATAAAAATAATTATAAATGTAGTCATGATTACAATCAAATAATTTGCAAAAGATTAATTAGTCGCTTGAACTGAAATCCAACATGAGACCCAACCACTAGTACAAGAATCATCAAACCCTAATAATATAAAATGTTTTAGCTCTAGGGTACTTGAAGATTAACCTACAACTGAATGTCAACTAGGAAATGTTTCTCATGCACTTCACATGATGTTCTAGTAGCCATATGAACCAAAAAATAAGATTTGTAAATGGAATATATATCAATTTCTTAGAAATTTGGGTTGCAAGTTGGGTGAGTTGAGTTTGGATGATGGTTAACCTAATCCGAGCCAAACCTAAGAAACACTTAACCGTAAGCCAAGCCAACCTAACCTCTAATCCAAAGTTACTTAACCTAAGCCCAACATAATCTCATTTTTTTGGGTTCAGGTTGGTTCATTATATGATTCAAAATACATTCACAATATTTTTTAATACACACACACACACAAATTTAAGTAGTAAATATGACAAATTTTCAAGATTACAATAATAATAATAATAATAATAATAATAATAAGTTAATCGATATATCATTTTGGAGAAACAAAAAAGTATATGATACAATTATAATTTGATTTTTTTCTTAAATTATAACAATAAATAAATAAAAATTATAAATATTATTATACAAGATAATACAAATTATAAGTATTATAAAAGTATTAAATTAGGTTTAGGTTAGGCTCAAGGTTGTCTAAACCTTGGCTTAAGCCCAACCAAATTGAATTTATGTTGAAAAAACACTTAAGATAAACTCAATCCGAACATTAAAAATGATCATCCAAACTCACTCAAAGATCTAGCTAGGTTGGGCCAACTCGCCTAAGTTGCACTGCTATTAGAAATTGGTTTTTAAAACATATATGTATCGACACATGGTAGATAGAAAGCAAACAATTAAAACATTTTTTCTTTATATATCTTAATGCACATGAGAATCAAGAAAATAGAATCATAAACAATGTATAAAAATAAAAATAAAAATAAACCAAAGCCATCAAAAAAATGAGAAAAAAGGTTGGATTTCAAGCCTAAAACATATTGTAGATCGCATGCTTGAATTAAGGAGTGCAATAGTAGTGCATGAATCAACCATAAACTCATCTTTGGCTAATCTTCACCTTTTCCTTTTTGTCATTTCTGTGATCAGATTTGGGAGTGAAAGTTATTGACTTTTTGTAGAGTGCTCATGGGTGCATCCCATCTAGCATTAATTTCAACACAAGGCAGTTATCAATCTGAAGTTACTCATCTAATTTGACAAAGTTGCAAAACCAAAACAGTTAACCCTACTTATATGGAGAACTTTTAAATCTTCGAGGGCACTAGAGTGAATTTACATGCTTCCAAATTTTCAAGGGCAATGTGCTAAATCACATGAGGGAGAGACATTTGGCTACCACATTTATGAATTTTCAATAACTTAAGAGAAGTAAGGGTGTGGTAGCCACCAAAATAGACATTAGTCTATGACAATCTTCACTTTCCAATTACTTCATATGAGTATGGTGTCACAATCACATCACTATCCACTTTTGCTTTAACTTAGCAACTATTACATCTGCAATGAAATAGTTAACTTCATAAATTTTCAAACATGTAAAACAAAAACACGAAGTTATTAACAATATCATCACTTTGGAAAATAGTTAAATCATTGACTATAACCATCAAAGTAGCAATTGATATCTTTGAAGATACCAAATTCAAACATTACTAATCTAAGGATTTTATAGAGCGGGTGAAGCAAACAAAAAAAATAATCCTATAACTACTTTATCTAATAGTTGCTAATTAACATAATTAGACTCGTTATAGATGGTCATTTGCACTACTTGGTTAATGTGTTATTATATATGATAATTTGCAACAAATTATAAAAACTAGAGAATAATGCTCCTAACACATTGATAAATAACTAAAAATGGTGCTAGTGTTCAGAGGCAGGAAAAGGACTGGAACTACAAACAAAGCAGCTGAATTTGAAAGAGAGCAAAAATTCTGACTCATAAGAAATCTTTGGTCCAAGGAATAATCACAAGCTTCTTAAGCAAGGTGAAATATGCTAAAAACAGAAATTAAATAAAGCCTAGTTTATTCCCAAACTCTTAGTGTTCAAAACATAAAGTAACATGATCGGTTTGGTCTTTAATAACCAAATAACAACTATATTTAATAATACATGGAATTAACAATTTTGATTTGAAGATGAAAAAATTTTAAAAGATTATCTCAGTTTTACTTTTTTTTTTTTTTCTCTTTATATGCTAAAGCATACCAGAATTGTCGAAACAAAAGGTAAACAGAGCTTATTGATAAACATGAAACCATAGCAAATGAGAACAAAGGCAGGGATTTCAAACCTGAAATAACTTTCTATAACATGAGCAATCTTTGACCAATCTTCAATTGTTTCCCTTTGACATCTTTCCAATTGCAATGGACAATAAGAGATTATGGGTGGCTGTATGGATCTGAAGGAACCAATCTCTTCTGGAGATGAGGTTAGTTCAGGACAGCTATTGATTTCAAGGTATGCAAGTGAGGTGAGACTGCCTATAAAGTCTCTTGTTGTTGCCAAAAAAGAAAAGTCAAGAATTGTGTCTGCAGAGACCTGAGTGGACCATCTCTTCTAGAAGTGATGTCAATTCAAGGCATTCATAAATTCGAAGGTCTGAAGTGATGTAAGGATTCCTATTGAATCTGTTAATGTTGCCAAACAAGAAAGTACCCAATTATGAGTGTCCAAAAGATGCTGAGGACATGCATGTCTTCCAACAATGATGTCAATTCAGGACAACAATAAATTTGAAGACGTTAGTAAAGGGAAGTTGTCCATTGAGTGTGATAAAGTTACCAAATTTAGGGCGGCAATCTGAGTCCCTGAATATAGAGATGCCTTCCAAGGCTTCAAGTGGGATGAGATGTTGAATCACTTGTGACAGAGACATTAATTAAGCTACTAGCACATCACTGAATTTTCAATGACTTGAGAGAAATGAGGTGTGGCCACCACTGAGAGAATATCAATCTATGACAATTCCCACTTTCGATTTGCTTTAGAGAAGTAAGGTGTCACAACTACATTACCATCTGGTATTTTGTTTTGACCCAGCAACACTTGCATCTGTAACAAAGTAGTTAACCTAATAAAATTTTACTAATCTAAGGATTTTACAAAAGTAATACAGTCTTCAAAAGCAGCAAGAGGGTTATAATGGCAAACAGTAAGAGAGAAGGAGAAGAAAGAGGGGTTTGGAGCTGAGGAGATGGGTATTTTTCTGGTGAGTGAATCATATTTATTGGATGCCTTAGCCATCTAGTAGATATGAATAGTCATAGGCTTTCTAAGCAAGGTGAAATCTGTGAGAAAATAGTAATTAATTCAACCCCAAAATTTTCTCAAATTCGTAAAGTGAAAAACATGAAGTAACAATGGAAAAGGCCTGCATTATGAAAGTGTTATATTACTTGTCTCTTAGCATGTGCGAATGCATGAGAATCAGGTAAACAAAATTGTAAATAGAATATAACATTTTTAGAATATTGACACAAAAGTAAGATAAAAAATTGAAGCCACCCAAAGCAGGAATAGAGGATGGATCATGAACCTCTGATATATTGTAGATGGCAAAGTCAAAGAGCCCATGAATGTGTTGGGAGGCCCATCTTGATGTATTTTAAGGGATGTGAGGCATTCTGATGTATTTTAGAATTTCTAGAATGGTAACATGTTGAAACCCTAATGGTAGAGACAGTTACTCGAGCTTTTAAGTCCTTGGAATTTGCACTACTTTACTGAGATAATGAGTTTTTGGTCTATGTCATGTTTAGTTGGAGTGATTTTAAAAAACAACGAAACTCACAGTGACACATATTGCTAACTTGTTCAATCTGTTTACTAGTTTTGTGCATGTGAAAGTCAACAAATATAGTCACAACTTGAATGACACTCTTGACAGAAATGGATGGCAAAATGAAAGACGATGTACAAATTAATAGCAGGCAGCAGATTACCTGTAATACATGGCAAAGAGTAGACCTGAATTCTAAAGAAAGCAGGACCTTCCTCCATTAGTCATCTGGTAGATAAGAAATTATGGGCCATCACAAATTTTTTGGCAGTTCAAAACTTCTGCCACGTGATTTTGAGATGGGAAATGGAAGAATGTAGGCAGTGATTTCAAGTTGAGCCAAGAAGAAATATTCACACGCGTCTTATGCAAGATGAAATCTGCAACCAAATGATAATTAAATCAAACCAGCATCTTCCCAAACTTCAATTACCAATTCATGGCACATTAGAATTGATTTGAATAGAAACTTTTTTTTTTTGATAAGTGATTTGAAGAGAAAATTTTTAAAACTTGCTTGTTTAAGCATTTCATCAAATGAATAAGGTGTGGACATAAATAACAAAATCACTTATGATATATATGCTAATACAACTAGAAGGGTGGATTTCGGACCTGAAATGTCTCTCTATATTGATGGAATCTGAACCAAGCATGGCTCTCTCTATTCTTGAACTTGAAATGTTTCCTTTTGGCATCTTCAAGTAGGTTCCAGCAATGAAAGTTTTTGAGTGTTGGCAGGCTTTTGAGGGAATGCATCTCTTCCAACCGTGATGTCAATTCAGCGCAGTCACAAATATGAAGGTCCATAAGTGAGGTGAAGCTGCCTATCCAGGGCTGCAATATTGCAAAACCAGAGCATAATTCAATTTGAGAGTTTGGATCCTGGAAACATGTTGAGGTACCTCCCCTGGGAGACATCATAGCATCTGAGGATCCAACAGATAGAGATTTCAATGAAGAAGTGGAGAGAAACATCGACTGACACAGCACCTCAGCCCTCATTAAGACTTCAATGCAGATTTTGAGCATCTGCAAGTTTTTGAGGGAACATACCTTCTGGCAGCCATGAGTTCCAAGTTCTATAACTGAGGGGAGGCTGCCTATCCAGTGTTGTAATGTTGCAAAAACAGCAATGTCTAATGGTGAGAGTTTAGATCATGGAAACATGTTGAAGCAGCTCCTCTGGGAGATATATCATATCAGATCTCAGTATTTCCTCAAACCCTTAGAATGTAGAACCTACTAAAATGATCAGTTTAGTGCACATCATCTATCATATAGTCTGCAAAAAAAGAAATCAAATTTATTGATGTGAGCATTTTAACAAACATATGAAGTGTCAATATAAAAGATTTACCAAAACCAAATGGGAAAACATTGCATTTTGATCGTAAAATAATAAAAATGAGAATAAAGGTTAGGAATTTCGGACCTTAAACTTTATTCCCTGATCATCGAAGAAATGAATATGTGGGATATGAGCAATCCTGGACCAGTTTCCACCTGTTGTCACACTGCATATCTGTAGAATTAGACTATCACAGAGATATAACTCCTGCAGGTTTCTGAGTGAACGCATCTCTTCTGGCAGTGATGTCAATTGACGGCATTCATGAACTCCAAGCTCTCTAAGTGAGATGAGGCTGCCCATCCAGTGTGATAATGTTTCCAAACGAGAGCATTTCAAAATGTGGAGAGTTTGGAGAGTGGAAAGATGTTGAAGCAGATCCTTTGGGAGAGATCTCATATCATGTATCTCCCATATATACAGAGACTTCAATGAAGAAGAAGCAAAGATGGACACTAACTTTGACAGTAACTTTGCTCCAACTCCACCCAGGCTTAGTTCCTCAAGACAAGGTAATGAAGCCACTTCAAAGGATGCTAACTCTGGGCATTTTCCAATCTTTAGACTAGAAAGACAAGGTAATGAAGCCACTTCAAAGGATGCTAACTTCGGGCATTTTCCAATCTTTAAACTAGAAAGACAAGGATATGGCTGCAGTTTTAAGCATGTCAAGTTTGGGCAATCATTGACCTTTAAACTAGAAAGACACAGGGATGACGGCAGTTCTAAGCATGTCAAGTCTGGGCTATCACTGATCTCTGATTCAGAAAGTGAGGTGAGGCTGCCTATCCAGTGTGGTGATGTTGCCAAACCAGAGCACTTCAAATTGTGGAGAGTGGAAAGATGTTGAAGCAGCTCCTCTGGGGGAGATACCATATCATCTATGTTGTTAATAAACAGAGACTCCAGTGAAGAAGAAGCAGAGACAAACATTATGAGCACCACCCTTCTGACTGTAGATAGTGATAGTTTCTCAAGACTAGGTAATGAAACCTCTTTTAAGAATGTCAAGTTTTGGCAATGTCTGATCTGTACTTGACAAAGACGAGGAGCTGACTGCAGTTCCAAGGATGTGAAGTTATCACAATATTCGATCTCTAATTGAGAAAGACCAGGAGATGAAGGCAGTTCCAAGGATTTCAAGTTACAGCAAAAACTGATTTGTAATCTAGAAAGATGAGGAGATGAAGGCAGTTCCAAGGATGTCAGCTCATCGCAAGACAGTATGGTTAATATAGAGAGAGAAGAAAATGACTGCAGTTCCAAGGATTTCAAGTTTCGGCAATCACTGATCTCTAATAGAGAAAGACCAAGAGATGAAGGCATTTCCAAGGATTTCAGCTTATCGTAAGACTGTATGGTTGATATAGCAAGAGAAGAACATGACTGCAGTTCCAAGGATTTAAAGTTTCGGCGATCTCTGATCTGTAATTGAGAAAGACCAAGAGATGAAGGCATTTCCAAGGATGTCAAATTTGGGCAACTATGGATCTTTAATTTAGAAAGAGAAGGAAATGACTGCAGTCCCAAGGATGTCAAGTTTGGGCAATCACTGATCTCAAATTCAGAGAGACAAGGAGATGAATGCAATTCAAAGGATGACAAGAGAAGGCACTCTTCAATCTTTAAAGCAGAAAGACGAGGAGAGAACTGCAATTTAAAGGATGTCAAGTGAGGGCATTTTTTGATCTTTAAAGTAGAAAGAGAAGGAGATGAATGCAATTCAAAGGATGTCAACTTAGAACATTCTTCAATCTTTAATTCAGAAAGATGAGGAAATGAGAGACCTTGCTCTGCCCCTGAACCCATCCTCCACAATCCCTTCAACTTCGGCATCTTGTTGAGTTTGAGGGATTGAAGAGCTGGGAAGAATTCGGCATTTGTTGTTGATGGACCCTCTTTCATGCCCTCCGCCTCTTCCATATTCCAAAGCGCCAAAGACTGGAGAGCTGGGAGTTGAGAAAAGGGTGGTAGAATTTGGCATCTTGAACATCCCCTAATATCAATTTTAATTAGGTTAGGAAGCAGGCTATTCATCATCCAACTTGGAAACCTTGCACCTCGGTAGCCACCTATATAAAGCTCTTTTAGGTTTCGGTGTGGTTGGAGGCCTTTCATCACCAACTCATCATCCACATCACAGTTACCTTCTTGGGCCCATTCTAATCTCAAAGACTCAAGGCACTCCTTTTCTTTCAAAATTTCTCCTTCTGATACCCGTGCATTTTGAAGATTTTTTATGAGTAGTCCTCCTCTTAGTTGGTTTAGCCTCTTCAATTCAATTAAGCTGCCAATTGTATGATCCCTGGACAACTCTCTCTCTTCCCCAACAACAAACAATGGTAAACTTTGAAGTAATGTCAATTCTCCTATTCCATGTGGCATATGAGTCAAATTAGCACACCCACCATTCTCCAAGTGTCTAAGATTGATCAATTTTCTTGTATCTTTTGGAAATCTCTTCAAACTCCAACACTCATTGAGTTTTAGTGTTTGTAAATTCTTTAACCTTGTAATAGCATTTGGAGGTGCCTCAAAATCACGAAGAGAAAGATCAAGATACCTTAAGTGGCTCAATTTGTCTACCCACATTGACACCTTCTCTATAGCCAAATTATCCACACTCAACACACGTAGGGACTTAAAGCTAGGAAGAACTTCACTTATAGCTGATGAATCCTTTCTCCAATGTCCACGACAGTCTATAAAGGTCCTTATGGGTTTTCCCTTTAAATCTTTTATCTTAACATTCATTTCTTTAAACAATGATACATGACGAATTTCTTTTGAAATGTTTGTTATGTCATTTCTTAAAATGAGGAACTCAGATCCTATAATTGATTGTGCAAGATCATGTATAAGGTCATGCATTTTATACCTTAATGTAGCAGTAAAAGGATTGTTTCCCGCCTTCTCCAACAATGACCTTGACAATAATTCCTGAAAATATCGATCCCCTATATCTTCTGGTTGCTCATTATTATCATTTGAAGATTGAATGTAACCTTGTGCTATCCATAGTTGTACCAACGACTTTTTCTCAATCTCATAGTCTTTTGGAAATACAACACAATATGTAAAGCATTGTCTCAAATGAGTAGGCAACTTATCATAACTTAGTTTTAGCACAGATAAAACATTCTCATTTTCCTCGCCAAGTGACAACAAATTTTTATTGTTTCTAATAGACAACCATTCGCCCTGTTCTCTTTTAGACTGCAATATCATTGCTAAAGTCTTAATGATGAGAGGAACTCCCTTGCACATTTTTGCAATTTCTTCTCCAATTTCTAGAATTTCTGGATGCAAATTCTCCTGGCCTTCTCTAAATGCGATTTTTGAAAATAAATCCCAGGACTGATTTTGTTCCAGACCTTCCAAACTAATGGGAGAATTATCTCCCATGATTGATGCAACTCTTCGTTTACGGGTGGTCACTACAATTTTACTGCCAATAGCCCCAACCATTAATAAAGTTCTCACGTCATCCCATTTTTGAGGATTTTGATTCCAAACATCATCGAGGACTAGCAAGTACCTCTTTTGACTTATTTTTTCATGAAGCTTATTTTTCATAACCTCCAGACTTTCATCAAACCGAACATTCATAGATTTTAAAACTTTTTTGATCCACATATTAACATCAAAACCATCACCAGAATCATCAGAAATGCAAGCCCATATCTTAGGCTCAAAATGTTCTTTCACTCTTCCATCATTGTATACCAATTGAGCAAGGGTGGTCTTACCCAACCCCCCAATACCTACAATGGCAACAACCGAAAGATTTTCTTCACCGTCGGACGACAACAACTTCCCTATTATCTCCTCTTTGTTTTCTTCTCTTCCTACAATTTCAGATGTTAACACGAATGAATGGGTGTCTCTCCAACTATTCTCTGCCCGTGTGTGTAGTACTATGTCCCGTGGAATAAGATTTAACATGGGGATGTCTTTTGCAATATCATCTATCCTTGCTTTGATATCCTTGAGTCTGTGACTCATGTATAAACGAAAAGCAACTTGATTTTCAGATGAGAAGAAGTCACTGACCTGCCTTGCCAATCCTCCTCGCTGAAGATGATGGGTTGCATAGTCATCCAGCAAGTCATCTGCGTCATACACAACGCCTTTAAGCCTCCGGACCCAATCTTTGACTGCATGATTGTTCTGCTGCTGCTTCTCCTCAGCATCCAAAAGCACAGCCTTGATGGTGCCAAGTTTCCCACTGAGCTTGGTTAACTCCTTTGGAACACCATACATAGATCGAATTTCTTGAACAGCCAGGGACCCTGACTTGATCAAAATGCGATCCACAACACCGAATGGAATTTGGTCAGCCATGTTAGAAGAATTCGAAGTGCAGAAGAACAAGGAAATATAGTAAGAAAAGGAGAACTCAAAAGAGAATTGTGAGGGAGAATACTGGGCAAAGTAGTGATATATAGGGCTTGTGAGCATTGGGGAAATCACACGGTACTAATATAAAATGTGAATTATTATTATTATGGATTAATAGGCGGACAAGTCAACAAGCCATGCAAGTTGTAATATAACTTTTGTCCTTTATTCATTTTATTTTTCTTTACATTCAGTATTTTGTGATCGACGTTTGGTCGATTCAAACACATCCTGTGATGCAAAAATTGAAACCCCCAAGTTGGGTTTTGTTGTTGGAAGATTTAAGAGAAATGCCATAGAAAAAATAGAAAAATAAATTTAAAAAAAATGACAAATAATAAATTATTAAAATTAATAAATTATTTGTACATACCGTTTTAAACTCATTTTACTTCTTTTTTGTTTTCAATAATAATAAACTAATTTTGAAAATACATGAATTTTGAACTAATTTTAATTATATTTAATTTTTATATGAAGAAAATATTTGAAAGAAAATAAAATAAAGATTTAAATAATATTTTTATGCTTCTTCAAATTTATTAAATTTATTTTTCTCATTTCATATAAAATTAAAAATTTTAAAATATAAAATTATCAATTAATTTGAATAATATTTTATTTTGTTTTGTATTTTTCATAAATAAAAAAAATAAAAAAAACAAACATGAAAAAATTATTTTCCTCAATATATATATATTTTTTCTTTAGTATTTTTTTTTTAAATCAAACATAACATAATATATTACAAAATTAAATTGGCTAAATTCTTTTCATATATTAAGGGTTGAGTAAAAAGAAATATTAATATATATTTCAAAGTTTTCATTATTTAAAATATTAGTTTGTTTGGAAGGGTGCATAGTCGATCTCTTTTTTCTTATCATATGAAATTTAGAACCACTCAGTATTTTAGAGAAAATTAATGCATGAGAAGAAACAGCATAGTTATGTAATCAATTAATTAGTTCTTCACATAAAGCACAAGGGTGCAAATAAAACTGGGGAAGAAAACCAAATGGGTAAGCTCATATTAATAAAAATTCAAATCAGCTAATTTGTTCATATCCGCGTATAATAGTTCAAACTCTTTAATAAAAGACATTTAGAAAAAAATGCAAAGGTGACAAGCATCATTGATCATCCACCATTAAATATTAAAGCTCAAACCTAGCTAAGTAAGAATATTAACTAGTTTGATTTCATGTAAAGATATTTATGTATTTAAATGTAATATGAAATTAACATAGGATTTGATTTATAGTCATATAAAATTTTATGTGCATAAATTTAAATGTAACAAAACACTTTTATATGTTATTAATTATATTAAGCTAGATGAGATATATACTCTTATAAATTAAAATTTATAGTTTTCTTGGTAGTTTTACTTTGATAATAATATTATCTTTTGATTTGATAATTAATTAAGATACTATAAAGAAGTTTTGTTTTAAGTATATTAAGAAAGAGATATGTTTTCTTATAAATTAAAATTTATAGGTCTGATCATGTTTATTTAAACTTGTTTTTAAAAATTGTATTTAAGTTAAAAAACCAAAACCAGCTTTATAGTATTTTATAAAAATAAAACTGTTTAACAAGTTGTTTTTAAAAATAAAAAACAAAAAGGTTGTTTGGATAAGTAGTTTTTAATTTTTTTTTTTTTTTTTTTTTGGGTTTTGTAAAAACATTGCAAATACAATTTATATAATATAAATTAAATTTAATTCAAGTCTTATTAAAAATGAAATTGTTACATTATTAAAAATGAAAATTGTTACGTAATTTAAAATAAATAGTTTTTAGTAAAACATGAATAATAATATTATAATAAAATCATAAATGATATTTTTTATAAATATATATATATATATATATACTATTTTAGTATATGTTAGAATATAAGGTGATTTTTTTTAAAGATGAATCATTATAATTTTTAACAATATTTTATTTAAAATGAATAATAAATAAAGTATAACTTTTTTAACATGTAAACAAGTTAAATTTTTCATTTCATATACACATTTATTATTGAATTATAAACAAAATAATCTAAAATTAATGTTTTGATTTATTTTGCAATTAATTAGATCGATTTTTTGAATTCAAAATTATTCTTAAAAATTAAAAAAATTCATTAAAGAATTTAAATTATTAATTAAGTCTTAATTTAAAATGAAGTTACCTAAATTTTAAAAATATAGTTGTGTATATAAGAAAATAGTAGAGTCATGACTCATAATATATTGGTTTTGATCTTTTTCTTTTTTTTATTGATTAGATCTATTTTTCGAATTCCAAGTTATTTTTTAAAAAAATTAAATCCTTTAACAAATTCAATACAAAGTTTCACTTAATTCGAAGTTCATTTTTATAGTGAAAAAAATTATAAAAATATAATTATGTGCAAAAAAAATAATAGAGCCATTATGAACCAAATTTTATCCATAGATTTATGATATATATATTAATGAGTTTATTATTAGAGTTTTAAATTATTTTTAAAAATTACTAAACTTATTA